>NC_135440.1:2294731-2432231 GCF_051991255.1 Vanacampus margaritifer | reverse complement strand
CAGTGCCTGCTACACCATGCAGCCCCTCTTACAGGACCAGTTAATCAATAACTTTACACAAAACCGTTTCTACAACAGTGAGCGAGCTGTGCCTCAAACCAGCAGCCTCCTCTCACCACAGGCGGAAGATAGAGCCTCTCAGCGATGGTTTGTCACCTCCATGCAACATGGGACTAGCAGCAGTGCCAGCCACACGTTAGACCTGACACCATGTGAGGGCGAATGCTCCAACTCCCTGCTACCTTATGGTATCAAATCACTGTCCATGCAAACATCCCATGGTCTCAGCTACTACCCAGACTCTCCTTTCAGCGACATGCCAACTGTGTGGGGCTCCCGGGACGCGTACCAGAGAAAGATGACTCCAAGTCTGTCTTGGTCCCCGAGGCCCAGTCCCACTGCTAGTTTCCCAGAAGACTCTGATAAGGTGAAGCCACTGTTAGAGGATGAGGTCAGTGGTGGAGGCCTGATATCTTCCTGGGCAGAGACGCAGCCATCCTCTCTTTCTCTTGAAAAGAGTGATTCCTATACGCCAACCTGCAAGCAAAGGCGTTTGTCTCTTCATGGGCCAAGCACAGAGGACTCACCCGTCAGCATTAAATGCAAGGACCTTGTCTCTGTTGCCAATGACTCCTATAGCAAGGAAGCGCCTTCATTCAAAGGAATTGCATCTTACTCTTCCTTTTACACAACTTGTTGAGCATAGTGTCGCAGATCAGCTTTTATGTTACATGCACACACCAAAATTGTCTGCTGCGATGTGTTTTCTGTATGATGGCAAATGGAGACAGTCCTCCAACAATAAACAACCACATAGGTTGTTTTGAAATGTGCCAAATTACGACCAAGTGTTACGTATTGTAGTTTAGCGACCCCTATCGGGCATGTAAATAGAGGAAAAACAGTAAAGTGAACCATAAGTTTAGTTACTGGCAGGTCTGGGGAATCCAGGTCCAGAGAGAGCAAACCCTGAAACACTTTGGCTACGTTCACACTGCAGGTCTTAATGCTCTATTCCGATTTTCTGGTGGAATCAGATTTTGTTTTTGAGGAATAGTTCACATTACCTATTAATTGCGACCTCAGTCTGTCTGCTGTGTGGACGTAATGCGTCCCCAAAGTGATCCGCATGCGCAGAAGAAGATACGTCACTCACAACGCTGTGTTTGCGGAAGTAAATACGTATGGTCCAGCATGTCAGGGCCACGGACTTTTACAAGTCCGTCGTCGGGGCTCATATTTTTACCATCTCATATCTACAGAGGAGTGGTGCAGGAGGAGGTAGAAATAATATTTTGGGAAAATGAGGCGAGCCTGTTCGAGCACCTCATCTCATGGAGACCTCTCCTTTTTTTCCCCTCTCTAACAATGACGTCACATTATTGCTTCGCGTAATGAATGAGCCGTCTGTGTGGCTAAATTAATAATATCAACCCCACAAATATCATCTTTATACTTCATAGTTCAAGTGGGATTAAATTAAAATCAAATATAAAGCCACAACTGTTACTCGAAACAACTTTGCCGATTCACGTACGTCTCCCGAGACGTGCGGACCTCGCGGATGCGTCAAGCATAAATCAAGCTTAATGCCCCCGCCCGTGCAGAGCACATATTGGACTTTTGATGACGTCGAGGTTGGTACATGCAACCTGGCTGTTCAGACTGCCGTCGCATTGCAAAAATTCGTCAGCGAACCAATTGGATATTGATTGGGTTTTTGCACGCGTAGAGTGATGTCACAGACAGTCAAATCTGAGTGATTTGAGCTGATCAGACTGAGACGCATCCTGTCCAAATCGGATAAGAAACTACCTCCTGCATGGGGTTTCAATCTGTCCTGCAAAAATCGGATTTCATGTGACTGTTCAGACTACAAAAGAGCCATTCACTTTCAATCTGGATGGGCTAAAAATCGGATTTGGGCTGGCAATCTGAACAAGGCTTTAGTGTCCCATGTAACTGGCCAGTAATTGACCTTACCGTGGCACGCCCCTCCCCGCCCACTAAATGTGACGAGTAGCCCCCTCCGACATTTACCGGTCAAGATGCATCCACAGTAATGGCAAAGTTGTCAGATCTTCCTTGTGATTTCTCAGGCAGGTATTTTCATGACGCCGATATTTTTCTTCAAAGCAATAATTTTTTTTTAGTGAAGGGTATCTTCACTCCCTCACCATGCAATTTTGCCCCAAAACAAAAGGAAATCCGAAATACACATCACTGTCTGCTGCTGCAGAAGTCAGATAAAGACAGAGTCGCCTCACTCAGTTCGACTGATTGTCAGCAAAACCAAACTTTTTGGACATTGTTCCTGTCAAGCAGGGTACGAATTAATTTATATTGCCACATAGTTTCAATGTTTTGTTGGCATTAATGGGAAATAGTAAGTCAGCAAATGCGTAGACGGTTAGCTACCCGGAGCTTTTCTTAGCCTTTGGCTAAAAACAACAAATGAGAACATTACCTTAGTGTAGATACTTTTCTGGTAATTTTAGAGGAATTCGACTTGTGTGGTCTTCCACAAAGTTTGATCCAGCGCATTTTTCGTAGTTATTTGAGGGTTTAGGGAAGGGGGAAAAAATGGACACGGTTATCTCTCTTGTACAAGCCGTGACTACAGCAAGAAGCCGGTTAGTCGATCGGGATAACAGTTATCACTATTACACAAGCCGCGACGGCAGCGTTTTACCATTTTTATAGATTTTTTTTTGCTTTTGGATAACCACGCAATGCATCACCGGGAGATGGATTGCTTTGTTTGTCCGCAGCAAAACTCACGTGCCGACACAGACATGATGTCTTGTGTCTTGATTGATTTACTAGGTCATACGGGTGTGGTTTACAGTAAGGTCAATTGTTTTAGTGTTGACTACATGTTTTGTAACATCAATACTCCAACCTCACTGAGCCTCTTCCTAACCTCAAACATTAGTGTCTCATGTTAAGACGTAACGTATACAACCTCACTGAAATCCAAATTATAACATCAACTATTAGTCCCGGTGACGACGAATTGACATATATGCCAACACTAAACAACACATTGATACTTACCGGCCTGTTAGCTCAGTATGGCCGATAGAGGTCGCTAAACTACAATAGACTACGTAACACTTGGTCGTATTTTGGTGCATGGTAAAACGACCAATATGGTCGTTTATTGTTGGAGAACTTGTTGGGCAAATGAATAATCACAGACATATTTATTAAATCTAGTCAAAAGTAAGTAGACAGATATTATCATAGCTGATTCCTCCACATGTGGACCCAAAAGGTGGCAAAAGGTAAGAGTTACGGTAGTGTTTAATGACATAAGCTGTGCATGTGACCTAAAGCAATGTCAGGCAGGCAGCGAAAAGGTTGCAGTAAAGGAGTTTCTGGGTGAAGCAAGCAAGCTGATGTTCCAGGCAAGGGTGTCCTTTGGAGCCACTGGAGAATGAAGGAGGGACTTGTGGAACAAGGGGCTCAGTAGCTAGCCGTCTGGAGGCTGTGGTGATGATGAAGAATTCAGCAGGGCAAGCACACTCAAAAAAGCATAGCAAAAACTTAAATGTGTCGGCCAAAGTACTCGTGGTACCTGAAATCCTCTGGCACCTGCATGAAGATCAGACTGGCTCTTAAACAGAGTTGATTAAAGATAATTTGCAGGTGTGAGTTTGTGTCCTCTAAAAACTGCCCATCTTAGCCTGAAACAAGAAAGCAGCCAACAACAAATATTGTGGCACAGGAACTACGGCCGTCAAAATAAAATAAAGTAGCCCGGCATACACCACAACAGAGTTATGACACAAAGTGATATGTACTTTTCCTGCATCATTTAACCACCCCATCAAGTGACTTAGAAGTATGACTTTGGGATATACAGTATATTGTTTTTATGTTGTTTTAAGTTTAAATGTATTAAACAATGGTTGTAAGTTTAATTCAACATACTGTACATTACAAAATTTGCCTTTACATTGAGGTTTCCTGTTTACAGATTATTTACTGAAGGCAAGTATAAAACTAGTTCATTTGTCAAATATGAGAAAAGTATGCTGCTTACACTAAACCCTTGCAATGTACACATATTTGATATTAAAATGCATTGTCCTCTTCCTCTATGGAATAGATGGGGAATTAAATGCCAAATAGTATTTTAGCTTGCAACACGTTTTGCTCAACTCATGCCCCGTCCACACGAAAGCCAGTTTCAATGTATCCTCACAAATTTCTTAAACGTTTAGGCCTTTCGTCCACACGATGGCGTGGTTTCGAAGCTTGAAACTGATCACTTTTGAAAACGTGCTCCAGAGTGAAAAGATTTCAAAACGTATGCGTCCGTCTGGACACCATATGCAGGATACTCCTCCAGTGATGACGTAATGGTCGCAGCTCGATGACGACGCACTGTCGTAGATTAATGACGTATGCGCCAATTCTCATGTGACTGCGCACAAACCGTCAGTCTGTCAACAACAATGGTGGATAGCCGTGTCGTAGTCTTTTTACAAAGCCTCCTTAGCTTGCTTATGCTTTAGCAGCAAAATATTTTGCTTCTTTATTCCCACGTTCAACAAGCGGTGTTGTACTTGAATCACCCGCTATTGTCACCTCTTCTGTGTTTGCTTTTACATGTTTTTTGATACATGCAAATCTATGTTTGTTGTGTAGATTTCAATAAAGTTAGGGGGGGGGGAACGGTTTGTCTTCTTCGCTGATTCTTCTTCTACGCTTTTCGTTTACTCCCTGTGGCTGTGCTACAACGCCACTCCAGACTTGGCATATACATTACAGCCGTTAAACGTCCTCAGCGTCTTCTTTTGGACACACGCAAGTCTTGAAATCCTTCTGTGTGTACGAGATTTGTTTAAGGAACAAAGCCAGCTTTGCTTCCGTCTGGACGGGGTCTCAGTTTAGACATTCAAAAATTTGTTTCCTGACTAATGTTGTGTGGTGCATGCCCGCAATGTGTATGATTCTGCTTTTGAGTATACTAAAATCAGTGTTGGGCGTAATGCAGTAATTTATTACAAATGAAGTAATATAACAAGTTACCCAATATATTTTTGTAATATTATTACTGTTACTGAGTTGTGTAACATGTTCCAGTTTTGAGAGTTCCAATTTCGAGACCACGAGCCAGAAAAATGTATCACCATAATAATAATAATAATAATAAAAAGAAGAAGAAAGGAGAAAGTGGTAGATTCCATCATATACAAATAAATTATTAACTGAAACAATCATAACAAGTGAGAAATCATACTTGCGCACATACACTACTCACAAAACATTAGGGATATTTGGCTTTCAGGTGAAATTTATGAAAAAATTTTAAAAGTTCACACTACAGTGAGATCATATCATGAAAGTAGGACATTTAAGTAGAAGGATGCACTAGTGATTTTCTAATTTCAAACAATTATTTGAAAAAAAAGTTAACAACAATGGTGGGTACACCACAACAACAAAATTTCAACGTCTCAATAACTTGTCATGTGCCGTTGAGCATCAATTATAGCTTGACAACGACGACTCATTGTCTGCTGAGGCATGGTCATTGAGGTTCTGGGGTGCAGAGTTTCCAGCCTCTACACTGCGACTCAGCTGATCACACAGGGTTTCAATAGGATTCAGGTTTGTAGAAGTTTAGTCCATTCCATTAGTGGTACACCAGTTTCCCAACAGCCGTTCCCTGATGATGCCACCTCGATGAGCTTGAGCAGACCCGGGGGGGGTTAAATGGGGGGGGGGGGGGTTCACACTTCTTCAACCTAAATCTAATGTTCTTCAGGCTGAATAGTGGCGTTGTGACAACTGCAAAAGTGTTCAGAAATATTTTTTGTCACTTCAAAGCGGCAGTTCATTCTGAAATCACAAACGGAAAAAAATTGTGTAGTTCTGTTTGCATTTATTCAACTCAAAAGTTCTCATGTTTCAGGCTGTGAATGTTTTTCCAAAATGTTCTGTCCACACTGTCTTTTATTTATTTATTATTATTTAAATGTGATGTCAGAAACCAGTTGTCTGGCCCAGTCTAGGGCCACAGTAAGGCCAGCTATGATTATAGAAAGGCCCACATTTGGGATGCCAGATGTGGCCCAACGTAGGGCTAGCTATAGTTATACGATTTGGCTTAGATGTAGGCCACATCCAAGTGTTTAAACTAGTGACAGGGATGTAACTTTGCACAGGTTTAATTGGGAGGAAGAAAATGCATTATTCGGATTTTGGATTTGTCATATTACATGTTACATGCTGTATTCTCGTGGAACCTTGGGCATCACAAATGGAAAGGAAAGAAGGAAAATATTAGCATGAATGTTATGTTATGCTCATGTTAGCGGTTTGAAAATCTGCATAAATCTTTTTCAATCTTTGTTGTGTGTTTTTTTGCTGCTTTATCGGAATTTCATACTGCTGAATATCGGATATCGGCCTAAAAAAAAATCCAACAAATCTTAATTAAAAGATTGAGATACACTGACAAAGCATAAATTAAAACAGTTTAAACCTTGGGGGTTAACCCTTGACCTATAACCGTTTGAACCTTCAAGGTTATTACAGAAGCATCATGCCTACCCTGTTCCCCATCAATTTGCACCCTCTTTAGCAATCCCCCAAAAATCAATAGTGAAAACTTCTCTTTCTCTGAAATTGTAATTCCTCCTGCCAACGCACTCAACCACACTCTCCACAACACATTTTTTCTCTGATCTCTCTCCTGGCTACCCACCTTCTTTCGTCATTGCCTCTTCAGTTGTCCTTTACCTAATTTAAAGTGAAAGTGACCTTTTGTGAACATGCAACAGCAAACACACGTGCACAACAATAACACCCTGTGTGTGCGCACCGGTATGTGTATGTGCCCGCCACTACAGGACATAAAATGCAATTACATCTGTCCTTGGGAAAATTTCAATCGCTCTTTGTCGACTTCAGGCAAATTACCTGTCAACACTATCACACACTTCGTCTTCATTGGTAACAGCAGGTGGCAAAGAGGAAAATTTTGAGGTAATTTTGGTATGTTTTCAAAGTTCATAATGTAACATAACATATTAATAGAATGTTAATTGTGTTCAGGTTTCAAGCTGTGAATGTTTTTTTTTTCTTTTCCCAAAATGTTTTGTCCACAAAATCTAATATGAGGAGGAGAGCAGAACAGGTAAATGATTCTGAACACTACTTAATTTTGATGATGCTGTATTGCTGTCTTGTACAGTATGTTTGAAACTTACATGCAGTGTTTTTGATAATGTTTAGGTGCACAACTCTCTTTTCCAAAACCACAAACACAGTTACAGCTCAACAACAGTGCACCCAGACCCATCGTTAATTTACCTTGTGAGTAACAATAAGTACTAAGATATGATAATCAAAGAACATAGTAATCACAATGCGCCTCCACCCAAAAATGTTTGACAGTCAATGACAGTTTTTGTGGAGCTTGGGGTCGAAGACGAGGAAAGGGAAATGTCAGTAGTTGGTAGGTTTTCCTCATGTCACTGTTATTTAAAGATCCAATCATCATAAATATTCCAACATTGTTTTTGTATTATGATCAGCAGTGTTCAACTCTAATAGTAAATGGAAAGGTTGCAAACATGCTGGGGAGCACCTGAAACACACACTACAGAGAAGAGGAATATAACAGTAAGGCAGATTTTTTATTTTTACATGACGTCAGTGAGGAATGTACACACTACACTTGGACCATGGCTTTGTTTCTTTTGTTGCTGAAAAAAAGGTATGTTCAATAAAAATACAAGCCTGCCTCTATTGATTAAAAGACACATTTTGGATTTCTGTAACTAATATAGTTATTTTGGCCAGTTAAAATATACAATATGGTTCAATTGCTAATAGAGTTAATACTTAACAAGCTGACATCATGATTTTATGATGTCATTCAAGTATTTTAAATTATATTCTTTCTAAATGCTCCATTCCTTTAGGAGCTCAAGTCCAATCAACATAGTCTACTTAACCTATTCGACACTTTTACGCAACTTTTTTTTGTAATTTTATTTTTACGTTGGGCCCACCTAACCATGTTTACAGTGTACAAATTTGACCAACTGTCCTTTGTCCCCAAAAAATTCATTTTTGGTAAGTTTGATGTATATCCTATATATGTGTATTTACCCCATATTTACTCTTTTCTGAGTTGTGAGAAGTTGGCTCTGTGAGGGGGAGGATGAGCCATGCTCCTGTCATCTTCCTTGACAAGAACAAGAGCTGTGATCATACCACAGGATGGCGACTGGAAGTTTTACGATTGAGGCCTTAACCTTAACCTTAAAAAATGTCTGTATTGTTAACTGTGTGATGAATTGGATTTGTGACTGTGTTTTAGAGCTGCCCCCACTCTTCAGAGAGCAGCTTCTAAGTAACTAGGCAAAAACCAATAAAAAGGAGGAGGGCAGCAGAGTCTGGTTCAGAGTGGAATGGAGATTGTGAGGTCTGCTCTCCTCGTCGAGCAAAATAATATAACTTTCTTGTCTTCCTTTCTGATTGTTGTCTATTAAATATTTCAGGTTGCCTAAACCTGATAATTTCATACAAAGTGCTGTACATGGAGTAAAAATCAGTCATGGAATAAAGATGGGTAAAACAAAAATAACACCAAATAAATTAATAATTATCTTAAGTGGGTAAAATAACACAAGTAGGTAAGTAAATAAATAAATAAAATAAATTAATTAATAACCAAATACAGCAGGCACCATAAAACATTGAAACAATGATGAGTTTCATGCCGAGTCAAACGCCAAAGAACAAACGTGTTTTAAGAGTGGGTAGAGAGGGAGTTTGCCTAATATTTAAAAGAAGGTCATTCCAAAATCCATGGGGAGAGATTTGTTTAAAATCTCTCTAACTTTCTAGAGAGGAAAATAATGTGCTGCTAAGCACAATTTAAATGTAAGTTAAAAACATTTTTTTTTTTTTAAAAAAAGTTGATTATCTAGAAATGAAAGTTGGTCAATCATAGCAAGTGGAAATATATTTTTAATGTCTAATGTATTCATAATTGTTCTTTCACTATGCAAAAACATTATTTTTATCCAAATACCTGATTATTCAATAGAATTTTCCATATGATATTTGAATACCAAATTATTCAATAGCTGCAGCAATAGAGGGGACTGCAACCCGCAGTGCTATACTGTACTTATACATAACATTAATGGATAATAAAAGAGATGACCTGATGCTTGGGGAGGACTGGCTATTGGGAATTTCATGAATTTCCCAAATGCCCAGTCCATCCACGGAGACAAATCGAATAGTAATTAATGGCTTGGTGTCGGTTGAACAACAAATCGGCACGTTCGACACTGCACCACCGCTCCCCGGAAAAAGTTCAGGCTCAGGATTTTCTTTTACTTTAAGCCCTACTAATGTTTTCCTTGTTAAAATTTTCTCAAAGTGTAACTGTATTGGTATGAATCATAGAGGTATTATATTACAATGTGAAATTTGTGATATTAGGAATTAATGAGCTCTTAATACGGTCCTGGTTACTGCTGTTACATTATGCAATTTGTAATTTGTGCTTTCTTTTATTTTTACAGCTGCCTTGCATCATGTGCTGTAGCATAATGGAGGGATGGACACCAGTTGAAAAAAGTAAGATTAAGAAAGCCTTCATAAACAAATGTCGCGTAAGGGCATACAAAGACTAATTTGCTGTTCATGTTGTTGTTTCTTTTATAGCAGCTTTAAAATTAAAAAAGTTAAAAGCATACTTAACCAAAAAATTAACTTTTATCCATTCACCCTTCATGTAGTTGAACTGTTCATAGAGGTTTTCAATGGTCGACCGTTCAAATTTTTGATCACTTTATTTGCATTTATTTATTATGTTTTTCCCTTTGATTTCTTGGGGGGGGGGGGGGGGACCGTGACAATCTTATTTAGCGAAATGCTTTAATGTGCTGTTAGTGGGTTCTCCTCTGAAAACTTATGTTTATGTTTTATTGTTGCCAGCTTTTTGTTTTCCTGACTACATTTGTTTGAGATAACTTTTGAGGTACATTTTTCATTGATTGATTATCCAAATTTTTTGTATCTATTATTATTATTATTTTATTTATTTTTATTAGTATTTATTTTATTTTTTTTACAGTTGCTGGCTTTTTTCCCCCTACTTTTTCTGTCTCCATTTGTTTATTGGGGTAATTTTGGCTTTGTTTGCTCATTGCAATGTTTGTGGCGTTCAGCAGGTTGACCTCGATCAGGGATATAGTTACGGAAGAAGAGGTTATGATGTTTGGTTTGTTGGTGGGACTACAAAGGGTTTTGACATGGAGAAGTTGTGGGTGGGTGGGAGGTTCTTGGAAGGATGTCTATTACAGTGGAACCTCAGAGTTTGAACGTCTCGGAACTCGTACAATTCGGACTTCAAACAAAAAATCGGAGTAAAAAATGCCACAGAGTTTGAACTCATTTTCGGAGTTTGAACTCATTTTCGGAGTTTGAACTCATTTTCGGAGTTTGAACACCCAAGCAAAGCAAGCTAAGCCGAACATACTTTGAAAACGGGTAGCCCGAGTGAAGCCGAGCGGAGCCAAGCAATGCCGAATGCTCACGTTGCGGTAGTTGAGACGATGCACTGCTCATTTCCAGTCAGATTGTGAATACTCCCGGAGGTGCTCCATACTCGCGAGTGCATTTAGATTTTTCCACGACAAATTTCTTCGCCATGGGCCAAAAGAAAGACAACAGTGCCAGTGGCAGCAAAGAAAAACATACAGTGCTACGAACCACAGTGGAATTAGGAAGGAGATTATCGCACGGTTGTAACTACCGTGACTACTTCTGTATATACTGACCCCCCCCCCCCCCCCCCCTTAGCTGTTCAACAACGTGCCTGACGTTAAACAACGCACACAAGGACTGCTTAGTAGTCTAACAATATGCCCAATGTAAAATACACAAACCCAGCACTGAACTAAATCTAGCATTAACATAGCATTTATCATCCACTGATGCCATCACACCACAACAAAGAAGGTAAGGTATTTTTTATTGTTTAAATACTGTACAGGATATAAATGTAAAAAAACAAATCAAAATTAAAAATTGGAATTTTTTGTTTTTGGACCTTGGGAACGGATTAATTGCATTTACATTATTTCCTATGGGAAAAAATGTTTCGGAGGTTGAACAATTCGGACTTTGAACACTTCGCAAGAACGAATTATGTTCAAACTCTGAGGTACCACTGTATTTAGTTATGTTTTGTGTGTGTGTGTGTGTGTCTGGTTTGTTACATATTTTGTTTTTTTTCTTCTCTCCCCTCCCTCCCCTTTTACTTTGGCTCTGGAATCCAATCAGACCATGGGAGTTATTTCCCCACGTGACCTAATATGACAGCTCAGGGCAGAGGACTACGTTTTGTGTCCTGGAACCTGGAAGGTGTGAACCATCCTGTTAAGCGAAACAAAGTATTTAATCATTTGAGTCAACTTGGAGGTGATGTTTTCTTTGTACAGGAGACTCATTTTTGCTCCTCTCAGATTAACCGATTTAGACAAACTTGGTTTGTTAGTGTTTTTCCATTTTAAATTTTCAGCGAAAGCAAGGGGTGTGGCAATCATTATACACAAAAGGGTTCCATTTGAGTTATTTAATGCCATATAAGACTTAAATGGTCGATTTGTTATTGTTTCTGGCAACCTATGTGGGACGCCTGTGGTACTGGCCTGTGTGTACGCACCAACATGGGATGATGATGGCTTTATAACTAATTTATTTTCTTCACTTTTTAAAGTGGATGACCATTATCTGATTATAGGTGGGGATTTCAATTTGACTCAGGATTTCTGCTTAGATAGATCCTTTTCTAAACTCCAAATCTGCTAGTGTGTTGAATAGGTATAAGAACACTTTGGGCTTGTTTGATCTGTGGAGATCTACATTTCCCTTAGATAAAGCTTTTTCTTTTTTTTTCTCCGCATGTCCATCATTCATATTCTTGTATCGACTTTTTTCTCCTGGATAATTATTTTTTATCGGAAGCTCACACGTGTAAATATCATAGTATTGTCATCTCGGACCATGCCCCGGTATCGGTTGATATTGCTTCCCTAGCTGTGTCCCGCCCTCCAGGTAATGGAGACTTAACTCTTCTTTACTCGCCCAATCGTCCTTTAAAGAGTTCCTTGGTACACAGATTGCCTTGTTTTTTTACCTTAATGATTCGCCGCAAATTTCTCGGCGCACCTTTTGGGAAGCTTGTAAGGCGTTTTTACGGGGCCTGATTATTTCATATGTTGCTTCTTCTAGAAATGCAGAGAAGGCAGAAACCGAGGCACTGTCCTCACAGTTGCTGAGGATTGATAGACTATGCTCTTCAGCTCCCATCCCTTCTCTTTACAAGGGATATATATATCTCCAATCCAAATTTGAGTTAATAAACACAAAGAAAATACAAAAACAGTTGTTTATGACAAAACTAAACTTTCTTGAGATGGGTGACAAAGCGGGGAGACACACCGAGCACATGCAGCTACTTTATCCAGATTGATCCCTAGAATAAAATCTGCGTCTGGTGAAGTTAGTCATACCCAGCCATTAATATGTCTCAAGACATCTTAAGTTATGTCTTAAGACATATTTTTGAGACGTCTTGGCATGTCTTCTAAAGTCAAGGCATGTCTATAAGATGTGTCTATAGACATGTATTGAGACGTCTTGATAAATCAAGATGTCTATACGACAAATCTATAGACTCAAGTTTTAAGATGCCTTAAGATGCTGTAAGATGTCTTGAAATTATGAATGTCTTGAGATGTCTCAAGATATCTTGAGACGTCTCAACATTATCTTAAGATGTCTGAAGATGTCTTCACACGTCTGAAGATGTCTTCACACGTCTGTAGATGTCTTCACACGTCTGAAGATGTCTTCACAGGTCTGAAGATGTCTTCACACGTCTGTAGATGTCTTCAGACCTGTGAAGATGTCTTCAGAGGTCTGAAGATGTCTTCAAACGTCTAAAGATGTCTTTTACGGTATCACTACTTTACTGTACCTCTTAATATTTAACATTTTATTATCGGTACTTTTGTCAGTTAAGACCGTGTCTCACTGAGCAGCGAAGTCTTGCGAGGGTGTGCGCATAGCAAGTGATAGTATTTCGTCGGGTCTCTTTCAAGACTATAAAACATTACCAAGAGTGTTTGCCAGAACCTTATCTTTTTATGCTTGCAAACCGAGCATAAAAATAGTTTCGGAAGGTCTGCCAAACGTCTTTGCAAAGTTTTGCAGTCTTGAATGAAGCCTGACAAAAACAAACTCTCGCTACATGTGCGCACCCTCGCAAGCCTGAGTTGTTGGGTGAAACATGGGCTTAACTGTTGAAGGAATGGATATTCTTACCATTTGCGTGTTCATGCCGCTGATTAATAAAACATACAATGAGATCAGTGAATTCAGGCATTTTCTTGTAGATTTATTCACAAATTTGTGGACAGGAGAGTAGCAGCCACCCGCGCCATCTTTGATTCTCAACTGTGAAGTCCCCACCCCCATCTGTGGGTAATATTCTCTTTGTCCTACAACGTTCCCTCCCAGAGTCACATGACTACGCCCCCATTTATCACAATGATGTCTCAATACAGTTGGTCAACCATACCCCTCCCCTCTCTGTCCCAGGATGGAAAAACACAGGTATAAGATAAGAGTTGCCATTCAGCTCCAGGCAGACTTAGTGGAGCCTTAATATGAACAAAGGGTCTAATTAACACATTCACCACCCCCATCCCATCTGTCTTGTAGGAGAAACATTTGAATTGTCACACAAAACTATACTGAGTAAATCAAAGCAATTTTGTCGAATTCTAAATACGTAGTTATAACTAAATCAAAACAGTTATAATTAAATTGAAACAGAATATTTACTTCGATTCCCTTATTTGGGCTCGAAAGAGTCCAACACACAAGATAAACATTAAAAAACACTTCAGAGAGAAAGTCCAGCGCGGATCTTGATCGTCGCAAATGACTGTTGCAACATTAAGCAATGTTTGTGTGTGGAGTTTAGAAATAAGAGTAGCAGGAGAGAGAAGGGGTAGTTTAGCAGTCATATGGCATTAAAGAACAACTTGATTCATTAAAAAAATTCAGTGGAGGGGGCATAATAAATGTGAGACTTAACACGATGTGCTGTGGTTATGTTCAACAAAAAGTGTCATGACGCAATAGCAGATGTGTCCGTGCCGCGAAGCCATCTCGTGATGAAGGTCTCTGTTGAATGATCAGCTTTGTTTTAGAACCCTGGTCAACTGCCAGAGATCTAAAGATTGGACACCGGGATTATCTTCCCAGAATGCGACTCATTTGTGGAACAGTGCCTCGAAAAGCACTTGGCATCAATCTCCTCAAACAGACAGCCGGGGCATCTGAGTCAGCAGCTTGGTTCCCCCCCCCCCCGGTCGGGGGTCAAGTCATGTGATTGATGAGCCTGGGAAGGATCCGACGGGCCGTTGTGAACCATTTGTGGGTGATGTGGAGTGAGAGATATCCTCCCACCTTTACGAGCAGTAAACCAGATCAACCTCTCCACCAATCTGTATGCAAAACATTTTCATTTAGTCACTTATAACATACATATTCTACATTCTTTACTTTGGAAAGAGCACCTGGTAGTTTATTTGTTAGTTGGAAGTTAGTAAATGTTAATTGTTTAAGTTGTAGGACTTGGAACGTGCTCTTGGACCCGGGAAAAGTTCTGTTTGTTGTGACATTCAAACAGAATCCGTTTAATGACATTTGCACATTCATTGATACAACAATGAAAATCTTGTAGCCAATTAAAACTTTATGAGGCCAATTGTTTAATATTTCTATTTGTCTTTAATCTGTCCTTGGGATCAGGGACAATTTTAAAGTTTTGTTTTTGAAATGGGTTCTCTTGTCCGATCCAATATTACTAGGAAACCCTTATGATGGTATATAATGATTAATCAAATATTTTACCATGATATTTACTGTTGTAGATTTAGCATGAATGTGCTTTTAGTCATACATCAAAAGAACCAGCAAATATCTGCATTTTTGACACTGTTTTTCATTTTTAGACAAAATATACTCTCTGGGTACTTTTTCTCAAAACAATATCTCACAAACAAGTTGAACTAGATTTAGAGTGGCCGTGAGCGATGGCGCAAACAGAGTGTGTGTGTGTGTGCTCTCTCAAAGCAGATTCTGTTCTCAAGAACAAAAATGTGTGTGCGCAACACTGAGAAGGAATTTTAGACCAAACAATTTACCAGCTTAGGTTAAGGTCGAATTATACTGAGTTCAACACTATTTCACTTACTCTACACATCTATAAAACATTTCAACATGGTTAATATATGAAATGAAGAATTAAAATGTTAATAATGTCTAACAGTAGCCGCGCCACAGACTCGTCGCGCACATTTTAGAAGACAAACAAAGAAAACCACGTGGTGCCGAAACTCCGCCACGGAACAAACAAACAAATGCGTACACTAAACAAAGACAATACCTGTTCACTCAGATCTCACATACATCTTAGCTAAATTTAGCCGACGAAACCCGTCGCAGAGTCCACGACAAACAGAATTCATCTAACAACAAGGATAAATAGTCCTTTTACTCACATTAACTCAGCGCCATGGAAGTCTGTTCATCGGGACCCCGCCACGAGCCACGTCGAACGGCAGATCTCGAACGTCACCATTTGAAGGAATGGATATTCTTACCATTTGCGTGTTCATGCCGTTGATTAATAAAACATACAATGAGATCAGTGAATTCGGGCATTTTCTTGTAGATTTATACACGAATTCGTGGACAGGAGAGTAGCAGCCACCCGCGCCATCTTTGATTCTCAACTGTGAAGTCCCCACCCCCATCTGTGGGTAATATTCTCTTTGTCCTACAACATTCCCTCCCAGAGTCACATGACTACGCCCCCATTGGTCACAATGATGTCTCAATACAGTTGGTCAACCATACCCCTCTCCTCTCTGTCCCAGGATGGAAAAACACAGGTATAAGATAAGAGTTGCCGTTCAGCTCCAGGCAAACTTAGTGGAGCCTTAATATGAACAAAGGGTCTAATTAACACATTCACCACCCCCATCCCATCTGTCCTGTAGGAGAAACATTTGAATTGTCACACAAAACTATACTGAGTAAATCAAAGCAATTTTGTCCAATTCTAAATAGTTATAACTAAATCAAAACAGTTATAATTAAATTGAAACAGAATATTTACTTCACTGTCAAAAATAATAAAATGTTAAATTTAACTGAACAGTGAATAGCAATACCATAAAATACAATTAATCCTCACACTAATGACTAATGTAAAAAAAAGAATGAAAAGCCATGTTACACAGCATATACAGAATGCTAATGTTTGTTACCGCTGAAGATATTTGGTGAGCATACATTCATTTGCATCCTGATACGTGTAGTTGATAGTTTTCTTGTAATTACAGTATTTTGATTGAGGCAGAACCTAGAAAGAAATTTACCGATCAACACATTCAAATTTAACATGTATTTAATTGCAACATTTTCAACCGTTTAACAGGGTATGAACACAGAGAATCCAACAAGATGTTTTTCTTTCCTACCTTGTAACTGGACACATTGAAAGCAAAGTGAAACTGGTTCTAGTTGTATCAGTCATAGTAGTAGTAGTACTTGTAGGAGTAGTACTTGTAGTAGTAGAAGCAGTAGTACTTGTAGAAGCAGTAGTAGCAGTACTTGTAGTAGTAGCAAGTACTCATAGTAGTAGAAGCAGTAGTACGTGTAGTAGTAGTAGTTGTAGTAGTAGTAGTAGTACTTGTAGTAGAAGCAGTAGTACGTGTACTAGTAGCAAGTACTTGTAGTAGTAGAAACAGTAGTACTTGTAGCAGTAGTAGTCGTACTTGTAGTAGTAGTAGTAGTCGTACTTGTAGTAGTAGTAGTAGTCGTACTTGTAGTAGTAGTAGGATTAGTAGTACTTGTAGTTGTAGTAATTTTAGTAGTAGTCAATTAGCCAAGATGGCCGCCACCCTGGGTGGGCGGAGCGGTGAGAATCCTGGGCATACCTAATCATTTGGCCAGAATCCTGGGATTTCCTAATCAATTGGCCAATATGGTTGCCGCCCTGGGTGAGTGAAGTGGTGAGAATCCTGGGCGTACCTAATCAATTGACCAAGATGGCCGCCGCCCTTAATGGGCAGGGGGACAAGAATCTTGGACGTACCTAATCATACGTCCAAGGTAGTACTAGTAATAATAGTATTTGCAATAGTAGTAGTGGTACATAGGCCAAACTTGAGTACACAAAGAAAAGGGGGTGAGTTGAGCTCAACAGTGAGAGAGATGACAGGCAGACCTGATTGGCTGAGGCAGTTGCTGTGCAGGAGTGAGAGACCAGGCAGTATCGCTAAAAAAGCACTAATTTAACAGCAGTGGAAGTTAACCATAATCAGCATAAACTAAAAGTTCCTTACTGTCACTTTAAGAAACATGCCCACTCACGCACACATTTGATTTTAACCTGACTTGTTGAACACATCACACACACACATTTAACTGAAATGTATGAGAAAGCGCACACCTCGAACAAAAGGCTCTCATGACTTCACGAAGAAAAAAAAATCGACATTGAGCTAAAGATGGGAAAAATCGCAAAAAAATTAGCTAAAAATCACATTGGTCGGATAACGTATGCGCACATAGCGTCGTTTGGAAAAAGGTTGTTGATTTGTGGCCTTTTTTTCCCCTTTCTCCATTCATTCCAATGGGACTTTTTTTCGGGAATTTTTGTGACCAGCAGAACACAAGAAATAATGAATCACTTTGTCAACAACAGTTCAGAATACTGGCTTTTGTTTTGAGAAAAATACTTACTACTATTACTGCATCTTCATACTTCACCATAACTAAAATAACATGTATATCACAACACACACAAAAAAGAATTAATCACATCAGTTCAGCCTACTGGCACAAGTTACAAGTCATTCGAGTTTCTCAGAGAAAATAATAAACAATATAATAAACTGCAAAAATATACAATATTACACAAAACAACAAAATACAGTACAAATTAAATAATACATATATTACATAAAAGAAACAACAATCACATACCGTCAACATCAGTTCAGACAACTGGCTTCTCTCAGATACGATACGATACGATACGATATGATACGATACAATATACTTTTATTTTCCCCGTGGGGAACTTTTTCCTGGACTCTGTCCAGCTGCAGTTTACAGTAAAGAAAAAAACAACAGAATAGAAAGAGATAAAATTAAAATTAAATAAGAAGTGCAGCAATAAGTAGAAGACTTCCCAGAAGTCTTCACAGAAGTATACATGTGTAGAAAAGTACATACATGAGGACTGCACACACCCATATACACACACACACTACTATATATATATATATATATATATATATATATATATACATATATTGTTAGATATTATTAACATTTAAATTCTTTATTTCACATATTAACCATTGTTATACATTATTAACATTTATATTCTTTATATTAACCTTGTCGAAATGTTTTGTAGATGTGAGGTAGTGTTGAACTCAGTATAATTTGACCTTGAACTAAGCTGGAACATATTGTTTGGTTTAAAAAATTCCTTCTCAGTGCTCTGTGCGAAAACACACATTTGGTCCTTGAGAACAGAAACTGCTTCGAACACACACCCTTGACTCTATACAAATTTACGTAATAAAATAAATGAAACCGTTTAATAAACGCTGAACGGGATAAATTAATTAGACAGTAAAATTACTAATAAATTTTAAAACCGCGAGTGTCAGGGTCTGCGTTAAATAATTGAACGACATTACATAAATTGTTAACGTAACTAAATTTCTAAGACCTCATTTAAATCTCCTAGCTGACCGCCAGATGTTACCCCTTTATAAATTAATGACGCGGGTCAGTTTGAAAATTGTAGTTGCTATGACTCTAGCTGACCGCCAGGTGTCATCCTTTTATAAATTAATGACGCAGGTCAATTTGAAAATTGTAGTTGCTATGACTCTAGCTGACCGCCAGATGTCACCCTTTTTCCAAATCAAAATTGGTAACAGCCTTAAAACCTTTATTGTATGTGCGTTAATTAAATCTGCTTTTAAAGTTTAATGAGAAAATATATATTTAACTTTTTTGGATTGTTAGTAGATGAAATATTTCAGCCATATTTTCCGCATTTTAATAATAATAATAACTAAAAAACGAATAATTTGGATGGCAACTAATGTGGAATATTTTGTTATAAGATGATTGTTTTTCCCTTATAATTATTCTTGTGCGTGAGAACATTATTTAACTTTAAATATCTTTTCAGAATCAGGAGCCACACCCATTAAAGAGGGAATTCCCAACAAGTGCCATATTCCCGTCCGGGGGGGTGAAGTAATATATTATAATTTAAAAAGGGGCTTTTCCCATGTTTATAAGTAGAAAAATAATTGTAATCTCTCCTGAATATATTTAACCTTTGAATTTGACATTTGAAGTCCCATTTCAGAGTTTGGAGCAGGCCTTGCGAGTCCTGGAAGACTGGATTCCATGGGGGGAGCCATCTGAGAGAATCACATTTTTGACATAATTTGAGGTGCTATGTAATTAAAAAATCATTTCTGCTTTGATGTTTGACCAAAGGCTGACTAGGCGGGCTGCGGCCTCCATTGAGAAATATTAATTGAAAACTACACACTGGTTAATTGACGTAAATTTTTATAGCAAAGCTATCCTTTCTTATCTTAAGTATTATTTACGAAGGTATGCAAAACATATTAAATTAAATATTGTAAAACATAACAATACTGAATTATAATTAGCAATTATTTAATTGTAAACTTTTATTGTTTTAATTATTTATTTATTTTTTATTAATTAATTATTTTTATTTTATTTTTATTTTTACATTTTTTATTTTTTATTTATTTTATTTATTTTATTTATTTTATTTTATTTTATTTTTTTTAATTTTTGTATTTTTTTTTAAATAAAGGAGGATTTTTTTCTTCTGACTATTTACTGACATGTTATAACCTAATACTGTTGGGGCAGATTTTGATGTTTCAGTCGAGTGAGGGTCATTTGTCGGGGTCATTATTTCAAAATAAGGTCAACTGGACCGATGCAAGCAAAGAGACCACAGCTGCTACCACCAGCAGAGGGGCGTGGTGTGGCCATCCCCTGATCAGCACTCCACCTGCTGTGCCTGCCACCAACTGATGGACAGCAGAGGTTCCTGGCGCCACCTGGTGGAAAGTTTCCACAATGACTGTGCCGTCACATACAAATGTGATAAATGAAAAACTGCTCCAATGCACACAATGCTCCGCACAAACTTCCTTAAAGCATTCCTGCGTCCCGAACTGTCCTGTGAAAAACTGCTCCACTACGCTGGTGACTCCGCCCCCACCAACAATGTTTCCTTGAGTTAGTGATACCAGACCATATGATGTGATACTGACTGTTTACACTGCACTCTATATTTTTGACCGATATAAGGTGATAACATTTACAGTAAAACATTTCGTAAATATAACGAACTGATTGACAACACTCTATACACACAGATTTATTATATTTTAAAACTTTTGATGCCTATTCTGATTTGATCTGATTTGTTTATCTCTGTCTATTTTAAAACAGTCAGCTTTTTGGACAAACATCAACAAAAGGGGGACTAGCAACAGGGATGTGATTTTTCCTCTAATTCGCGGAATTCCGCTTTTTTTATCTCCCCCCCAAAAATTTTTTTTTTTTTTTTTTTTTTTTTTTAGTAGTTCATTGTGTATGCACATGACTCCGACAGATAACATCTTCTGCTATAACAAAGACATTTGTGGTATGCTCTAATATGAGTTACTTTTCATTTGGTCATGATACAATTATTTGTTCATGAAATTTGAACTCTTCAACATTATTTATGTGTTAACTTAGTAATCACATTAGTTAGATATGATGATATTCTCAGTGATAGTTTTTAAAAGCAAAGACAGTCCAATGTTTTTGAATGTGACTGATTTTGAGTTGACTAAAACTGCCATTTTATATGGGATAGTTCAATATACATTGAAAATTTATGCTGTTGTTTTGTCTATTTCTTTGTCATGTGAGTGCATTGAAAGTACTTAAAAACACGGAAAACCCATGAGCTCTGTGTCCCCCCACCAGGGCACTGCCCTGGACCTAGCTGGGTGCCAGCGGCCCCCAGACCCCCGGCTAAATTTTCAGATAATTTCACTTTGGTCAAATCACATCCCTGTAGCAAGCTTAATAATGACATGTTAAAACTAAAGGTAACTTTATGTATTAATAATAATTGCTACAATATTTCTATTTCTATAGTACAAAAGATAATACTGGTAAATTTTGCGTGGTTGCGGAAATTAAAAATTCACTTATATGAATAAGGACAGGATAAAATTTATTTCAATCTTAATTATATTTTCCGTTATTTGACGCTTGTTAAATTTGGTCTTCTAATATTTTCCCAAATTCTCTTTTGAAATTTAAATAAATTGCTTGGAGCGCATTGTCGAATTTACTGGTTAAATGTAAAGTTTTCCCCTCTTTTTAAAGCAAAAATTGATTTACTGCTGTAGTTCTAGAATCAGTCTGAAAATTCTCTAAAGCGATCTTTTCAGATGGGGGAATTATTGGTCGGTCTGAGTATATCGTCGTGAAGGACACAAACAGTCCATGTTGAATTAAATAAATATAAAATTAAAAGTTAGTCTTAATGTGATAATTATAGATAGTCCGTGAGAATGAATGAAATTTACAGGAGGACAGTTGGGGATTTCCTTGACCATGGAGAAGGAGTAAGTTTTGGCAGAGACGGCGAAAATAAGGTGAATATGTTCCATTTCTATTTTTCCCTGGGGCCCTGGGGTTAGATGTTATTTTTTGATTTTATTTGTTGACGAAAGTTGCATTTATTTAATGGCTGGAAGCACATGCATGCCATATCTATAACAGTAAATATTATAATAAAACATTCCAATAATCATTACACTCTGTAAACAAAATTGGCCTCGTCAGATTTGAATTGGCTAAGATTTTCATTTTTGCATTAATGAATGTGTTTAGGTCATTAAAGTCAGCCAAAGGCTGGATTCTAATTGAATGTCACAACAAACAGATTTTTTTCCCACAGGACAGGACTACAGAACTTTATTAACATTTACTAACTCCAAACTAATAAAACTACCAGATGCTCTTTCAAAAAGAAGCGATGTGAAGATGTATATTTATTAGTGACTAAATGAGAATATTCTGCACCCAGATGAGGTGATGAAAAGGTCAATATGGTCCAGTACACGGGGGGCACCTGGTTGCCTATCAGACCTGCCGGGTCCGCCTTCTACTCAACCCCCACCTTCAGGAGCGAGCCACCAGACGAACCAACCGAGAAACCATTCAACTGTTTCTAGGAGCCACCTGACGAGCTGAAGACATCACTCAATGGAGATTGAGTTTCGCTGAGGACATCCCTCACTGGAGATAGGAGGAACGTATCCCTTTTCCGGGGCGTTCCACAAAGAATGAGTCACACCTTGGGAAAACAAACCCCGGTGATCAATCCCTGCATCTCTGGCAGTTGATGTGGGTTCTAAAAGAGCTGAAGGATCCATCCATCCATTTCCTTGACCGCTTGTCCTCACAAGGATTGTGAGGGTACTGGAGCCTATCCCAACTGGCTTCGGGCAGTAGGCGGGGTGCAACCTGAACAGGTTGCCAGCCAATCGCAGAGCTGAAGGACTCTGTTTGAAAAAACAAACGCAAGAACGAAAACGGAACTGACAAACGTCCACAAAAATTCCCATAGCCAAACGACAACAAGTCTCCAATTGCGTACATAATGACATTCTTTCTCATACTGACTGTCATGCCAATTTGCTATTTCTGGGATCCCCCACCACAATTTTGAACATAATCACAACACATTGTCTTCAAATATGATATGCATATTTTACTGAAAAAATCTTTTAATGAATCACATTGTTTTGACATATGACTCACCTCCTCTCCTGCTAAAAAATAATGTTTTTATTCTACTGTTGAACCTGCCATTGCGATGATGCAGATCCTGCTGGAATCTTTGTGTAAAAATGTTTAAATGTTTAGTTATTGGGCTTTATTTAAATAAGCCCAAAGGGTGAACTGTTAGATATTATCAACATTTAAATACTTTATTTCATATATTAACCATTGTTATACATTATTAACATTTATATTCTTTATATTAACAATGTCGAAATGTTTTGTAGATGTGAGGTAGTGTTGAACTCAGTATAATTTGACCTTGAACTAAGCTGGAACATATTGTTTGGTCTAAAAAATTCCTTCTCAGTGTTCTGTGCGAAAACACACATTTGGTCCTTGAGAACAGAATCTGCTTCGAACACACACCCCTGACTCTGTTTTCGCCATCGCTCACGGAAAAGTACCCAGAGAGTATGTTTTGTCTACAAATGAAAGAGAGGCGGTCTGTTTAACTATAAGAAGCCATTTTACACGCGGAAGAGACACATTCGGCACTCTGAAATTCCACCTGTCACGTGATGTTCGGAGTCTGTCACGATGTCCAGAGATCTGTTTTTTTTAATAAATCATCTTGCAAAGGTGTTTTTTCTTACATTAAATCTGTCTTCAAATTTTTGGAACACGCAAAGAGGACAAATAAATTTATTCCTCTTCAATATATATATACACATGAGTATGTACAGCACGGCTGCATATATTCCACACACACAACATTGCACCATATATCTTATTGCACTAGTTAATGTTGGTTGTTAAGCAGTTTGATGGATGTCGGAAGGAATGAGTTCTTGTAGCGGTTCAGCCTGGTTCTGGGGGCCCTGAATCTCCTGCCGGAAGGCAGTAGCTGGAAATCATGATGCAGAATGTGAGTCGGGTCAGTAACAATTTTCTGTGCCAGTCTGGTGACGGACCGCTCATAAAGCAACTGTAGGGAAGGATGATTCCTGACCCCCATGATCTTCATGGCAGTCCGCACCAGACCGGCAATCTGTGACAGGTCGCCATACCAGGCCGCAATGCCGTATCTGATGCTACTTTCCAATGCAGCCCGGTAGAACAACAGCATGATCCTCTGCTCCACTCCATAGACCCTAAGTCTGCGTAGGAAATAGAGACGCTGTTGGAGTTTGGAGCAGAGACTTCCAACATATATCCTCCAGCTGAGTGTGTTGTCAATGTGGACCCCCAGATACCTGTATGAACCCACCTGGCTGATGTGATTGCTTTTAATGACGACTGGCCTGTGGTCACCAACAGTTTTTGGATCAAACATCACCTCCTGTCTTCCCCACATTGAGCACAAGATGATTCTGGTCACACCACTGGACAAATTTCTCTATTTCTGAGAAATAGTCCAGTGGGCTACCGCTGGCCTGCAACAAGCTGACGATAGCTGTGTCATCAGAGAACTTAATGATAAAGTTCTCTGGGTGTGATGTCACACAATCATTTGTGTACAACGTGAAGAGGACCGGGGAGCTGACGCAGCCCTGTGGGGCGCCTGTGCTTATCAATCTGGGTTCCGAGAGGGAACTGTTGACCTTCACTTGCTGTGTGCACTGTGTCAGGAAGGAGTGATACCACCTCGAGATGTACGGGTTCACATTCATCTCCTTCAGTTTACCCAAAAGCAGGTGCGGCTGCATTGTGTTGAACGCTGAGCTAAAGTCAACGAACAACACACGTGCATAAGCTTTAGGGCCGTCTAGGTGTTTGCTGACCAGATGTGTGATGCTGTTGATAGCATCGTCAGTGCCGCGACCCTGCTTGTAGGCAAACTGAAGGGAGTCTAAGTGTGCATCCACCTCCCCCCTGAGCAGAGTCACCATCAGCCTCTCGAAACACTTTATGACAATGGAAGTTAGAGCCACAGGCCTGAAGTCATTATTGACCACAGGACATTGTTTTTTAGGAACCGGGGTGATTACTGATTTTTTTCCAGAGACTGGGAATGGAGTGTGAGTCCACAGATCTCTGGAAGATGGGCTGCCATGCCGCTGTGAGCTCCTCTGCACAGGATTTTAGCAGAAGGGCAGCTATCCCATCCGGTCCTGAGGCCTTTTTTGTGCAGACAGATGTTACTCACACTCTCCACACTTCACTGTAACATAAGAAACAATCACTCAACAACAGTTAAGTGTATTGGCTTTTATAAAAAAAAATATATGTACAAATACTTACTCTTATACTGATTGTTTAATCTTCACTCTAACTTCAACCTATAAAATATGTGTGCAGCAGAACACAAGAAAAAAAGAATTAATCACTTTGTAAACAACAGTTCAGAATACTGGCTTTTGTCATAACTGTATTGAGAAAAACTTACTAGTACTGCATCTTCATACTTCACTGTAACTTTAAAATAACATGTATAACACAACACCAAAAAATAATCACATCAGTTCAGCCTATTGGCACAAGTTAGAGTCATCCAAGTTGACCAGATTTATGCAAAGTAAGCAGCACTGCTATTTTGTGAGCACCAAAAAGTTGGACAATTGCCCTGAGTACTCAACAGTACTACACCAACATCTTACTGAACCTGCCTCCTCACACATGCGCACGCAAAATAAAACAACACCCGAAACATACATTTGTTTGAGGGTAACTCAAAGTAACCCGACAGAAATGCTCTACTTTATATTGCCATAGCTATTGTTTGTTAGCTAGTGATAGATTACATGGATTTTGTAATCTATTGCGTGTTCAAACAAATCACAAATGAGATCGATGAAGAAGTTCCTTGCAAGTTTTTATTTTAAAAGCTTTTAAAAGACACAGAGACAGCTCACTCGAAAAGTGGTGAAAAGCTCCCAGTGTGTGTTGGATTTCGAATCTCTAGCATCTTTATACAAAAAGGTCTTACATTGTGACTCGCCCCCGCCCTCTTTTGAATCCTTAGCAGAGTTGTGACATCAAACAGTACTTCCCGACTAGAGTCTTTGATGTAGACAGACTCTGAACCCTATTAGATTTTACGACAGGATGACCCGAGGAACAGAAACGCTGATAGTATTTTAACATCCTCTTCCGATGAGTCAACAGAAACTTTTTAGCCCACTCTTTTGTTACGGGAACAGAGAGGAGAGATTTCAAACAGAGATCAAATAAATCATTATCACATCCTCACTACATCTGGTGATTGAGTTAACATAGTAATATCTATTTCTACACATGTATAACTAAATTCAAAACAGTTAAAATATAAATTGAAACAGTTAAATGTCAACACTAGCTATTAGCCAGAGGGGGTGGGTGGGAGACAAACTTTTTGATTCCCTCGCTGCTGCCTCTGCTCGAAAACCACGTACGTAACCACAATAATTGAAATGTGTTTGTTTGTAGTCCACGGTAAAGCGATAGAAATACTCACTTTTACACTAAACTAACATACAGTTAGTGAACAGCCATGGTGGTGCGTTGACAGACTTTTTTCAACACATGACACAGCCGCAACAGTGATGGCAGCTGTACCTTGCACTTTGTTGTCCCAGGGTATTTGAAACAGATACACAGTACGAACAAATTATTATTTTACTCACCTTTCCATTCACCGTATAGTTGCCGTCTAAATTGTCGAACAGCATGAAAAACAAAAGAAAAAAACAAGACACAAACATTTGTTTGGGAGTAATCCCATGTCCTGCTTCTGTCATGATACCATGTCTCAAGACATCTTAAGATCTGCATGGACATATGACTTAAGATGTCTCAAGATATTCATTGTCTTCAAGATATAAAAATCTGTTTGGGGCTGTTGAGGAGGCAGATCTTTTCCTCCGCGTGTTCGTTTTCTTTCGGGTAGTGAGAATGTTGGTTATCCGAACACAGGCTGGAGATCGATGAACAGTTACTTCGAAGCTTTGATTTCTACAGAATATTCCGGGCACAAGTGAGTTGCAGGCAATGGCTGTAGCTTCTCACAAGTGCGAAGATTACAAAGGACTTAGAACATTCTTATACTACCTTGAAGGGCGGTACCACACAGTTTCCAGTAAACAGTTCACCTGGAGTTCACCAGACATGAGATAAGACTTCAAATACATCATTCAAACACATTGACTTCAAAGAAATCATTGAAACACATTGACTTCAAAGACACCATTCAAACGCAGACAATGGCCCATTTGAGGAAAATAGTAGAGGAGTTTTTTCAGTCATGACTGGCAGAAATTGCGATAACACTCACAAAGATACATCCGCAGAACAAAGCTCTACTGAGGAAATAAGGAAATTAAAACAGTTATGACTAAATGTGGGCAGAAGACCCTCTTCAGGGGGCATCCCATGTGCTGCTCTGTCAAGAAATGGTGTCTTCAAATGTTTGTCTTAAGACGTCTTGACGTTCCAAACTGTCTTGAGATGTCTTGATTTTTACTTATTAAGACATCTTAAGACATCTTGAGACACATTGATGGCTGAGTATGTCTTCTTCTTTGTAAACGATCTCATTTTTGGGGACATGTATGTATATATATATATATATATATATATATATATATATATATATATATATATATATATACTTTTAAAACAAAAAAATAAAATAGTACGCTGATTTTTTTTAAGGATCTTATCATTGACCAAAAAGCTTTACACACCTGCCAAAAAAAAATTCCATATGTAAAGGTTTATTATGTCATTTTCAACGGAATTCTTCTTCCAATGTGCCACTACCCCAACGTGCCAGTACCCCAACCTGAAAGTACCCCAAAGTGGCCCAGGCATGAAAACATTTATATGATAATATTCGGTTATACATGTAGCGCCACCTCTTGGTGACAAGAAATGTCATATTTTACATTTTTAGCTGTTGTGCTGAGCCCGTTTGAGGGATCCAGTTTTAAGTCTTAAGATGTTGATCATGCCCCACACCGAATATTGTAAAAGAGCGTGGCCGATACATTGCCGCAAAGTCTGATGATTCACCTTGACAATAAAAGCTGCGTTACCTAGACCCAGATGATCCTATCTTCTCAAAATTTCACACTTTTGATGAGAGTCCAGGTCTGAACACATCTACAAACTCATATTTATTCGTACTGATAGCGAAACCTACTGGCAATTTATTTATTTATTTTATTGTTTCTTCTATTTTTTTCTCCAACCACGTTAACTGGATCTACCTCATATTTGCTCAGAAGAGTGTTTAGGCCTTCATGATGTCATAACACGAAGTTTGTGAGTTTTCGCAAATTGCTTTGGGCGTGGCAAGGTACTGTTAGTCAAGAAAACGCCAATTTTGAGGGCCTAAACATGCACAGAAACTAATGAAACTTGGCACACACATCTGGCCTGGAAAATTAAGCAATATTTTATTGTGTATTGTGCAATTTTTACAAAAATTACTCACTAGCGCCCCCTAGAAATATTTAACAAAGCAGCCCCAGTTGTACGTTTAAGCAAGATCTACGGGGAAAAAAAAAAAGGTATTTGAGGGAGCCCAAAACCTACAAAAAAGTATTTTAGACCCATATGCTTAAATGAACAAAAAAAATTGAAAATGTACTATATATATATATATATATACTCTTGCTCATTTCTCCTACACGTTTGATCTAATTTACTTCAAACTTGGCCTGGATCATGTCAAGACCTGGGCCATCAACAGGGGGAACAAATCTTGAGTTTTCTAAATATTATATGACGGGGGTGGGGGCACCATATGTGTGCTTCATATTTCCTTCGCTGTGAAAGACAAAATACGTAATAACTCCCCGGTACATCCTCCAAAAAAATCCCAAACTTCACTTGTATGTTTATAGTCACAACCTGAAGGTATCTCTATGACAATAGTCAGTTATAAGTACAACGCACCTAGCCCTTAGGTCGACCAAAAAAAATAAATTACGACATCTAAGGTATTTTGTCTCAAATTTTGACACTCTTTGTAAGTGTGATAACTGTACTTTCCACCACTCAAAATGTTCAGTGACATCAGAACAATCCATACATACGTACTTTTATTTATTTATTTATGATGCCCTCTATGGACAATAAAAGCAATATTGTTCTTCGAGTAAAACTAACTATGATGTGTTGTGTATATATATATATATATATATATATATATATATATATATACACACACATTTTTAAAACAATGTCAATGGGGGAAACTTATTGCCAAAATAGGACGCTGATTTTTGAGGGTCTTATCATTAACCCAAAAACTTTACACACTCATCACACCTGGCAAAAAAAAATCCATCTGTAAAAGTTTATTATGCCATTTTCAACGGAATTCTGCTTCCAATGTGCCACTACCCCAAACATGCCAGTACCCCAACCTGCAAGTACCCCAAAGTGGCCCGGGCTGCGAGGGCCCTTGATAGCTGCCCGCAGCACTAGTTCTTCTTCTTTGTAAACAATCTCATTTTTGGGGACCTAAACATTTACGAAAATTCACCAAACTTTTCACACACCTCAGGCTCGGCGAAAAATGTGATAATATGAAGTTGCCATGACAACATAACGACATATAGCGCCCCCTAGCATGGAAAAATATGCACCAATCCCGGCACGTTTGATCGAGGGCTACGAAAATTGGCATGCACGTGAAGCTTCCCAAGACACACTAAAAGTCAGTGGAAAGCATATCCTAAAATGTACAAAAAGTAAGCTATGAATTTTTGAATGTCCAATTTTGGCCCATTTCTGCACATTCACTGTGGTCATTGTTTTTGCCCATTTGCCAACAGTTTTCATCCGATTTATTCTAACATGGCATGTATCATCTCAAGACCTGGGACAAAAACTGGGGAAAAAAATCTTGACTTTTTGAAATACTATATGACGGGAGCGGGGCCTCAAATTTTGCCTTTAATATTTCCTTCATCAAAAAAGAGGAAATGCCTAATAACTCCGCTCGACAAGCTCCCAAAAATCCCAAACTTCTCATGCATCTTAAAAGCAATGGCCTGAAAACATCTATATGATAACATTCAGTTATACATGTAGCGCCACCTAGTGGTGACAAGAAATGTCATACTTTACATTTTTATGTATTGTGCCAAGCCCGTTTGAGGGATTCAGTTGAAATGTCAGAAAAGCCTTAAAATGTTGATCATGGCTAACACCAAGTATTGAAATTTTTAAAGCGTGTGGCCGATTGATGATTCACCGTGACAGTAAAATGAGTTAACTTGACCCAGATGATCCTATCTTCTCAAATTTTCACACATTTGATGAGAGTCCAGGTTTGAATACATCTACGAGCTTATATTTATCCGTAAATAAAACATTTTTTCTTCTACTTTTTTCTCCAACCAAGTTAACTGGATCTACTTCATATTTGCTCAGAAGAGTGTTTAGGCCTTCATGATGTCATAACACGAAGTTTGTGAGTTTTTGCAAATCCCTGTGGGCGTGGCAATGTACTGTTCGCCAAGAAAACAACGCGAATTTTGAGGGCCTAAACATGCACAGAAACTCATGAAACTCATGAAACATACACGTCTGGCCTGGCAAAATGAGCAATATTTTATCATGTATTGTGCGATTTTTACAAAAATTACTCACTAGCGCCCCCTACAAATTTTTAACGAAGCAGCCCCAGTTGTACGTTTAAGCAAGTTATTTTTATTTTATTTTATTTTTATTTATTTTTTTCCCGTTTAAGCAAGTTTAAGCAAAACTGTTGGTATTTGAGGGGGGCCCAAGACCTACAAAAAAGTATTTTAGACCCATATGCCTAAATGAACAAGGAGTGAGCTATGAATTTTTGAATGTACGATTTTTGCCAATTTTTCAACATTTACAGGGGGCATACTCTTGCTCATTTCTCCTATATGTTTGATCCAATTGAATTCAATCTTGGCCCGGACCATGTCAAGACCTGGGCCATCAACAGGGGGAAAAAATCTTGATATAATCATATCAGCATATGTAAGAATACTATATGACGGGGGCGGGGCATCATATTTTGTGCTTCATATTTCCTTCGCTATGAAAGACAAAATATGAAATAACTCCCCGGTACATGCTCGAAGAAAAAAAAAACGTCACTTGTATGTTTATAGTCACGACCTGATGGTATCTCTATGACAATAGTCAGTTATAAATATAGTGCCACCTAGAGCCCTTGGGTCGACAAAATTTTTTGGGGGACACCTGAGGTATTTTGTCCCAAATTTGGATACTCTTTGTAAGTGTGATAACTGTCATTTATAAATATATTTTTTACAATATTGTGCCATGAGTAAAACTAACTATGATGTGTGTGTGTGTGTGTGTGTGTGTGTGTGTGTGTGTGTGTGTGTGTGTGTGTATTAAAGGAAAGTAAGAGTTTGTGTGAATGGGGGTTGCAGGAATGGAATGTTGCCAAACAAAGGATGCTAATTGCAGGGGGAGATGCAGAGCCGCGATAAGGTCAGAGTAGGTTGTAAACCACATTTGTTTTACACCGGGGCGGAAAAGTGCAAAACAGGAGAAGCCACCCAGTGACGCTGCGGATGAAGATCGGCCAATGGAAAGCAAGCTAAAGTTAAACTGCAGAAAACACATAGCCAATAGAATAATGTCAGGATGCCTTTGTTTCTGTGTCATTTAAATATTGTGTAGTATAACTATTCACTGGGGCAACTCGGATGAGACTACGTTGGCTGCTTGAGACAGAGACGTATAGAATTGTATTGATAGGGACCAGGGACCCCAGCTGTTTGTATTAGATTTGAGTGTTAGGAATAAATCCACTCGTGTGTGAAAATGCCGGCTTCCTGATACCTTTCTATTGCAGAACGAGCATGCTATTGTTGGATGGGTGATAGTTTGGTAAGGTCACAAATTGGAGTCAGATTATTAACTTAAGTTTATATTAATATAGAAATAAATTCCAACAATTTATGGTGACCCCGACGTGATGCAAGAGAGGTAAAAAAGAAGTCTGGGACTTCGAGAAAAACCACAAGAGTCTGGGACTCGGGGATCTGGGATCCACGTCCACACCAGGTGACGACCTGATAAAGAAGCCATACCTCCGACCGTCTTTTCTCTTGGATCCACAGTCAAATAAGGTAAGCAGATTCCTTTTCAAATTCTGCACATTGGCAACGCTAAATTATAAGAGAAAGGAGGAGCGGAACGGCGTAAAAGTGTAACAGTGTGGACATTAGTAGGGTTTAAAATCTGGGATTTACCTACTAGAATAGTTTGGAACTATTCGTGGTTAGATACGGTTTAAAATCTGGGATTTACGTATCGATACGGTTTAAAATCTGGGATTTACGTATCAGTGTGGAAGCGGTGTGAATGTAAAAACTAAAATTGAACTGCAAGAGAAGTGATTTTGACACGCGCGAGTGGATTTAAAGATGGCAAATAAGAGAAAGTGTGATGAGGGTCTCGGGTCCCCTGGAGTCTGGTCGGAGATTAATGGTCATTACGCTAAGATGGAATCACAGTTGATTAGTGGAATAGAAAGTAAGAGAATTAAGAAGGAAAGAGAACGGTGTCAGAAGTTGTTTCGGAAATTAAAGAAGGATGAATTGTTTCGCAGAGAACCTGGAACATGGGATATGTCGAAGTTAGCGCGGCAGTTACAGGAAAAGGAGAGCAGAATGTTGGCAAATATTCAAGATATGGAGGAGGAACAGAGCTGAGTCGGATGGCGAAAGCGTCATAAACTTGGAAAAGAAGTTAAAGATGTAGAGAATGATAGACGGGGCATTCACCAATTGGCGACTATTGCGACTGCGCTGGCAGCGATAAGAGAGGAAAAGAAAGAGGAAAAGAAAGAGGATGAAGTGATTGATAAGGGAGAAAAGGCGGAATGTTTTAGAGGCGTTTATCCACAGTTGCCGAGCTCGGGACAGTATGTATTTGCGCCCCCTCCGTATCCGACGGCGTCAGTGATGGCCCCCATAGTCACTTTGGGGGGCAGAATGGTTTTAGATGTGGAAGATGACGGGTCACGGATGACGCCAGCAACAATACAGTTGATCGAACAGGCTGTGAATAATGAGAGGAAAAGGCTGCGGGGGAGTGAGTCGCCCGTGCGCACGTCAGGGGCGGTGTTAGCAGGAGACGGGGGCACCACTAGTGCAGGGAATAAGAGGACTCCGAAGCTGATAAGGGAGGAGGCACAGGGGAAGTTGTTTGATGGACATAAGGTGCAGACTGAGGAAAGAGAGATGTTAGAGAAAATGGTGACAGGGACACAGAGACGGGGGCAGGCAACGCCCAGCAACGCTGATCACCGCGAGGGGGAAGTGGAGAGTGATGAGGAAGGTGAGGTGATGTTACGTGAGCAGCGGCAGATGCTCAGAGCGCTGAGTGAGGAAGAGAGGAGGGGCGATAGTGAGGAGAGCAGGTCAAGGGGGGAGCGAGGCTATCACACGCGGAGTAAAGGGAGAATAATGGCACAGCAGGAGCAGCCTCAAACAATGGCACCCTTAGTGGTGACTCATGCTGGCCGTCACTATGAGCCTTTGATGCTGTGGGATGTGGCTGCATTGGTGGAAAAATTGCCCCCCCCTGCATAAAGGGGCACGAGCCTGGATTACTAAATTTTTAGCTGCCATGTCAGGACAGGGAGTAGCATTGGGGGATTTTAGACAAGCTATTTTGGGATCATGTTCACTGATTCAATTACAGAATATTGAGGGGGCAGCTGGCACCCGCCAGCTGGGGAGAAAAACGCCCCTGGCGGAGATCGCGGAGGCGTTGTTTCGGGAACTGAGGGCGGCCTTTCCCTCCCCAGTGGATGTGATGCCAACAATTTTTAATTATGGAAAAGATGTGACTCCCGAGCAACATTATGCTCAGGCATTGGAGCTGTGGATTGAGACCACAGGTAAACACCCAGGCAGCTACCCTGAAGCTGAGATGATGTTCAGGACGGCGATGCAAGGTGCAAGCAATTATGAAAATTGATCCTGACATTCCGTGGTGGATACAGAGGGCGTGGTCGTGGTGCCCCCCCAGGAAGGGGGCGGACTGGGTTCGCTCCAGGGACTTGCTACACTTGTGGGTCCCATGATCACTGGGCACGAGATTGTCATGGCAACCCATCGCCACCAGGGGCGGAGCAGCAGAACCAGCAAGCAGGGCCACCACACCAAAGGGGGCCGCAGCAGCCCCGCCCGTGGCCACAGCCGAATCCACAGGGGCAGTATTACCAAGCTGGCCCGTGGTACGGCCCAGACGAATAGGGGGGCCTGAGAAGCTCGGGAAGCACTGGCCAGGCAGAGCCAATGCTTCAGTTGACAGTGGAGGACACTCCGGTCCAGATGTTGGTGGACACTGGAGCAACACATTCATCGATCAACATGCCACTGCCAAGTACAGTGTTGTCGAAACGAGTTACAACGTTGGTCGGCTTCTCGGGACGTCCTCAGACTCTGCCCTTTACTCGGCCATTGAAAACGGAAATCACAAACACCGGACAGAAACTATATCATTCATATGTTCATGCAAAGGACACACCCATCAATCTGATGGGCAGAGACATGTTGTCAGCATTGAGAGCCCAGATATTGTGCGGCGAGAAGGGACTTACAGTGACATTTCCTGACGGACAGGTTCTGGAATGCGCCCAGCCTGTGACACCTCGGGGTCAGTGGTTGATGGCACCACTCCCCACAGTACCGGAGACGGCACGAATCTACTGGGCGAGATTGAATCCTGAGACTCCATTTGGGGGAGGAGTCTACTCCACGTACCTCTTGTGGAAACTGTGGATCCAGGCATTGGCACCGTACCTACCCCCAGTGGATCCATTGCATTGCACTCTATATTATGATAGAGAATCAGATGACATATATAGAGATGCGTTTGAAGAAGTTGAGGGAGATGATTGGACATTACAATCACCATGCATCTTTGTGGGCCCCGAGGGGGTGGCAGCATATGTACAGTTATCGCCAGAGCAAGAACAATGGTATCGAATGAGTGAGGAAGGTTTGCCTCACGTGTCACTGGCTGTGTCGCCAGGCCATGAGCCCCGCCAATTGGGGCCCATGGTGAAACAATTAACACAACAACATGATTGGATGATGACTGAGATTCCAGATGTGTGGCATTCGGCCGCAACCAAAAGTTACAGGATAATGGTAAAAATGGTAGATGAGTCAGACCTTGAATTGGTCTTCCTGGACCGCCATCATGGGCGGGAACAGACAGACCATGAGTCTGCACAGGCGATGCTGGATCAAATGCCACAGACCTTGTGGTCACAGGGTCCATTTGATGTTGGTTGTTGTCATACGGTTCAGCCGATCCAATTGGAAATTGATTGCTCCAGTCCGGTTCGCCGTCCTCAATATCGATGGCCGAAGGAAGCAGACGAAGGTATGGAGAAGACAGTGGCAAGATTGTGGGATGCAGGGGTGTTGGAAACGTCGGCGTCCTCTTGGAACACACCTCTGAGGCCAGTCCAGAAGGCTGATGGGGTGACATGGAGGATGGCCCATGATTTGCGGCCAGTGAATGACATAACTATAACTCCAGTTTTGCCAGTTCCTGACCCCCATCGCATCCTGTCCTCCCTGGATCCTCAGAAACAGTGGTATACGGTAATTGATTTGGCGAATGCATATTTCTGTTTACCACTGGCTGAGTCAATACGACACGTATTTGCATTTTCTTATAAAGGGGTGAAATTGCAGTACAAACGACTCCCACAGGGCTTCAAGAATTCACCGGGACTCTTTAATCAGGTATTGAAGGCCTTATTATTTTCATGTGAACTACCCCAAGGCTCAGTGCTCCTGCAGTATGTGGACAATCTCCTCATTGCAGCTGAAACATCCAACCAGTGTGTGGAAGCCACACGAGCAGTGCTGTTGAAGCTTGCTGGCCTGGGCTTCAAAGTGTCAAGGAAAAAGTTACAGTGCTGTCGTAAGTCTGTGGTTTTTCTGGGGCGTGTCATCACACCAGCTGGTTTGGCTATGTTCCCGGATCACCGCAGCTCCATCTTGCGACACCCACGTCCAGAGACAGTGCAAGACATGCTGTCTTTCTTGGGATTGTGTGGCTACAGCCGAGCCTACATCCCATGTTTTGTGGATAAAACAGCAGGCTTGCGGGCCCTGGTTAAACAACAAGGGATCCGAAATTTGAAGGCCACATTGCAGTGGACCCCTGGGGATGATGCATTGTTTGTGCAACTGATTCAGGAATTGGCAGCAGCAGCAGCTTTGGCTACCCCAGATTACACTAAGGTGTTTCATTTAGATGTGGTCATTAGTGAGAAGACAGTGAATGCGGCATTGTACCAAAGACAGGGGACAAACAGGGCAGTTTTACTGTATTGTAGTGTGCCATTGGACGGAATTGAACAGAAACAAGCAGACTGCGTTAGGTACACAGCGGGCCTGGCGAAGGTCCTACAGAAAACGGCACATGTGGTCATGGGGTATCCAGTCCAGGTGTTAACAGACCATGCGGTGTCAGCTTTTGTCGCATCGGCGGCATTTACTTTGACACCCCTAAGACAAACACGGATGATGAAGACATTGACGGCACCAAACGTTACGTATGTGCATGATGGTGTGAACATGGCTAATCACCTCCTGGAAGGGGCACATGAGTGTGCTCTGAAAGTACAGAAAGATCAAAAGGTCCGTGAGGACTTGTATGCGGAACCATTGGAAGGTGGACGGGTTATGTTCACGGATGGGTGTTGTTGGCGGGCCAAGGATGGGACACTCCACGCGGCAGCGGCAGTTGTCGAGTGGAAAGGTTCTTCCTTCCTCCCGGTGACAGCTCAAAAGTTGACAATAAAACCCTCCGCCCAGGCGGCTGAGGTGATGGCTCTGGTATTGGCCTTGGAACAGTGTCCAGGACAGCAATTAACTGTATATACTGATTCGGCATATGCAGCGTCGGCTGCCCTGATTGACCTGGGGGTGGCTACATAATGGCTGGCTAACAGCGAAAGGTAAAGAAATTGCTCATAGAACTTTGATGGAGCGATTGTATGAAGCAATTAAGGGTCCCCACAAATTGGCAATTGTAAAGGTCCCGGGACACTCGAAGGCCAACACCATGATGGCAAAGGGTAATGAGAGGGCGGATGCTCTCGCGAAAAAAGAGGCTGGGTACACCCCTCAGGGCGAGATGATGTTAGCAACCACGGCTGTGGTCTGGGATGGGGAACCCCCGGATCTTCCAGTGGCACCCGAGGTTACACTGGAGGACATTATGGACGCACAAAGCAAGTCGTCGCCGGAACAAAAATCGATGTGGATCGCATCAAAAGCGGTTAGGCGGTCGGATGCTCTTTGGGTGGGACCCAGAGGCCAGCCGGTCCTCCCTGAAGGACAACTCATGACCTCGGTGTTGGCTGAGGCCCATACAGTGGCACATGTGGGGCCTCAGGCAATGCTTCCAAAACTTCGTCGGTGGTGGCATCCAAGGTTGCAGGAGGTGGTATGGCAGTTTATGGAGACTTGTGAATTGTGTCAAACATTTAATGCACGACCGACATTGAAACCCAAGCCAGGAGCATTCTCCCCTGTGGCCTGGCCTGGAGCAGAAATTGTAATTGACTTCACGGACATGATTGACAGGGTCAATGGGAAGCAGTTCATTCTGGTAATTGTGGATTCGTATTCACGCTGGCCGGAGGCGTATCCGTGTGCAAGGGAAGACACCACGTCAGTCATTAAAGCTTTGGTGAATCATTATATTCCGACACATGGTTTCCCTGCTTTAATCAGATCAGATAATGGGACACATTTTAACAACAAAGCAATGGCTAAAGTGGAGGCGCTGTTGGGGCTGAAGCATCGATTTGGGTGTGTGTACCACCCCCAGAGCCAAGGCAAAGTCGAAAGGTTTAACAGGAATTTGATACCTTTCTATTGCAGAACGAGCATGCTATTGTTGGATGGGTGATAGTTTGGTAAGGTCACAAATTGGAGTCAGATTATTAACTTAAGTTTATATTAATATAGAAATAAATTCCAACAGTATACAGTATATATATATATATATATATATATATATATATATATATATATATATATATATATATATATATATATTAAACAATGCCAATGGAGGAAACTCATTGCCAAAAAATAAAATAGGATGGTGATTTTTTAGGGTCTTATCATTACCAAAAAGCTTTACACACTCATCACATCTGGCAAAAAAAAAATCTATATGTAAAGGTTTATTATGCCATTTTCAATGAAATTCTGCTTCTAATGTGCCACTACCCCAACGTGCCAGTACCCCAACCTGTAAGTACCCCAAAGTGGCCCGGGCTGCGAGGGCCCTTTATAGCTGACTGCAGATCTAGCAATTTTTTTTTCAATTCTGTATTTTATTCTCTTCCAAATGTAAATAAATATTAGCCTACTGTTTTGAACACCACTGACAAAAACAATGACACAGACTTGAAAGGTGAACTTTACTTGTGTAAATCACGCTTTAAAAGGACAACACGATCCCACAGTTTTATTTTTTTGTTTGGTTTGGTTGGTTTATTGCACATATAAACGTAGAAAAACATAGAACACATTACAAGTCTATAATATAAGTTGAAGTAAAAAAGAAAAAACAAGAATAGGAAGAAAGAAAAGAGTTTACATGTTCAAAAGGGAGTAGGAAGAAGCAAAAAACGTACCTCTGTTTTGACTTATTTCAATAGATACAATAATAGGTTAATATATTTCAATGAAAGAAAATGTATAAACCTGTTCGCGTATACAACTGCACTTTGGCATGTACATACATTTGCCAGTAGCATATGTACATGTAATTCATATGTATACACCATAATAATTCATCCTCATATTCACATACTGTATACAATTGTCATTACACTCATACTGATACATTGTAAGAAATGACACAATTTCTGCTGTTTTGCCAGCTCAAGTCTGATTTAAATAATTTTCTTGAACTTTGCTTTAAAAAATAATAATAATTAACTCAGCAAGTGACTTGCATCTTTTCAGGTCAGTACCAAAATTATTCCACAAATTAACACCTCTTCCAGAAACACAACTTTGCTTAATATTTGTTCTTGTTTTTTTTGTAGATACTTGTACCCCTTATGTTATAAGTACTCTCTCTAATTTCAAATAGCTTCTGAGTACTCTGGCAGAGTAGATTGTTGTATGCCTTATACATTATTTGTGATATTTTAAACTCAACTAAGTCATAAAATGCCATTGTATTTAATTTAATAAATAGTGAATGGGTTGGTTCTGCATATTTTGATTGATTAATAATTCTTATGGCTCTTTTTTGCAGTTTGAAAACCGGGTCGGTATTTGTTTTATATGCGTTTCCCCAGATTTCCACACAATAAGTCAGATATGGTAATAATAATAAACAGTAATGTGTATAATGATTTCTTATTCAGGACATCCTTTGTTTTTTTACAGATTATCCGTATGATTTTTGACATTTTCCTTTTAATATTTTCTATGCGTGACTTCCAACACAATTTATCGTTAATAACTACTCCAAGAAATTTATCTTCATGCACTTTTTCTATTTCAACTGAGTTTACCATAATTTTGACTTAATGAGGTATTTGTCTAGTGACAAAAACTATGAACTTGGTTTTGTTTAAGTTTGATGGTAATTTATTTAAGTCAAACTAGTTTTTTAATGTGTTCAATTCATTCTCTACAGTAGTCAGAAGCTGCTTCAGGTTCTCCCCTGAACAGTAGAGAGCTGTGTCATCAGCAAATAAGACACTTTTGAATATTTTTGAGACACAACAGATATCAATTACAGACAATATAAATAGTTTTGGGCCTAACACAGACCATTGGGGAACTGCATGAGTGATCTTCAAGTGTTTTGATTGTATATTGTTTATTACCTGTAAGTACTGATATATATTGTCCAAATAACTTTTCATCCATTTATATGCTAAACCTCTTATGCCATTGCTCTCGAATTTATTCATTAATATAGAATGATCTATGGTATCAAATGCTTTTTTTAGATCTATAAAAATCCCAACAGTAAATTTTGTATTATCTGTTAGTAGATATTGCTCCTACAAGTTCCATGACCATTGAGGTGGTCTGTTTTTCTCTAAACCCATAGTGATTTTCACTAAAAGATTGTTTTTCAAAAAAATTGTCCAGTCTATATGAAAATAATTTTTCTAGAATTTTTTAGAACTGTGGCAGCAGTGATATTGGTCTATAATTAGTGAATATGTGTCTCTCTCCATTTTTATAAATAGGAATAACTTTTGCTATTTTCATTTTTTATCTAAATATACTGGCTTTAAACGAGAAATTACATATATATATAGGAAAGGTTGCACAACATATTCTATAATACATTTTATTAATGTCATATCAATGTTGAAACAGTCAGTGAACTTTTTATTTTTTAATGTTTTAACAACATTTAATACTTCTACTAATTAAGCAACATAGTGGATGAGTAATTTTTTATGTGCTTATCTATTTCATGTTTGTTTCTTGGCTCAGGAATATATTTTTGCCCAATTACTGCCAACATTAACAAAATGGCCATTAAAACCATTAGCTATGTCAGATTTTTTTTCAATAACAATATTTTGATCTTTTATAAAATATTCTGGATAATCTTTTTTTTTTTTTTAATCAAAAAAGTCTTCGAAAATTGTAAAGACCGGAAGATGATCACTTATATCATTAATAAGAAGTCTACTATCTATTTCATGGTCAATTGTATTTATGTTTATGTTATGTATTAGTGTAGCTGTATCAGTTGTTATTCTACTAGATTTCATAATTACACAGAATAGACTATTACTATAGATTGCATTTATAAAATCTGTTGTTTTCTGATACCCATTCGGATTTAACAAGTCAATGTTAAAATCACCACATATTATTTGTTTTTTTTATCATTTGTGTAACTGAGGATATCCGCTAGTTTTTCATTGAATATGTCAAGACATGATCCTGGTGTCCTATAAATACAACTTATAATGACATTTGGTGCATTTTGTATGTGTATTTCAATGGTTAAACATTCCATTATTTTGTCAATGGTGGTAGTCAAATATTCAATTTTACTGCATCTTAGAGCCTTGTCTACATATATTGTGACACCCCCTCCCTTCTATTTTCACTATTTCTTGCAAACAATTAATATCCTTCCAGTCCTATGTAACTCATTTTTTCATTATGAAGCCATGTTTCAGATATGGCAATTATTTTGAATTTATTTAATTTAGTCAGGTATTCTTTGATTTTTGTAAAATTTCTGTAGAGACTTCTACTATTAAAATGTATGATTGAAAGTACATTTTCCATTTTTATATTTTTGTTTAATTGATCGTCCATGTAATAGTTGCAAGTGAAACTGCAGTGATCATTTTTGTAAAAGTGATTGTCTGGGTCCAAATTATTCTCAGGGTTGAATGTCTTGAGCGTATTCAAATGTTTTCAAGTCCATATTATTTGTGTTCATCATGTTCATCTTTCCTTTGTGTTACTGTGCTGCTGTTGATATGTACTTGTGGTATATTTTTGTCATTATTTACAGTGAGTTTATTGTATTGAATGCCTTGCAGATTGCATATTTCTCATACGTTTGTGGATTATTTGCCTTTACTGAAATTTGGTGTGCTGGTACGGGCATGAGTAATCAATTGTCACGTCGTAAGTATGCAATTTCTCCTCTCTTTCTTGCAGCTCTCACTTCAGGCATGAGTTATTTTCTTTTCCTTTTAACAGCATCTGTATTGTCCTCATTTATGAAAAATTTTGTTCCCTTAAGATTCTTAGCTTTTTGTAGAATAACTGATTTGTCCTTAAAGCTGCAATATGGAACTTTTTTCCCAAAAAAAACTTTACAGTAAGCTTTTTATTTTATACCATTTATGACTGAAATGCCTTCTAGTTAGTAGATTAACAGTTTAGCTGCTCACAATGGGTACTCCTACAAGCCTCTGGCCAATAGTTTTCAGACTGGAATCGGGTTAGAATTAGCCCTATCTGCGGATGTGACGTAATGTGCGTGGTGTGTATGTGAAGAACGGTATGTGCAGTTTCATTTTTCATCAGCAGGTGGCAGTAGCTATTCAAAATGGAATATTCTACGTTCAGTATCTTTAAATCTTTGCAGCTTCACTACCACTGGCCTTGGTCTTCCGTGTCTGTCCTCACTTAATTTTCCTGTGCAATGAGCCTTTTCTATCTCAACTGTTTGCTGAATTTTTAGGTTTTCAGTTATCACTTTCATAACCTTTCCTTCCATCTCAGTCCATGGACTCTCCTGGTGACTCCGGAATTCCATTAAAAATTCAATTGTTCCTTTTGGACTGCCCTTCCAAATAATCAATTTTTGTCAGTGACAACCAACATACTATCACATACTTTGAAAACATCTGTCTGTATAGCTTTGCTATACTCCATCTATTTATTCTTGTCTATTTTTAAATCATCATCTTATTTTTACCTCCTGTATCTCCCGTGAGAGTGCATCTAATCTGTTGTTTGTTGAATCCACAATTATCGATACGAAATTTTTAAAATGTTCCTGTTGTTGTTGTAGTAGTGCTATGAACATGTCTTTTTGCTGCTGCATTAGTTTATTCACTTGAGTCATGGAGACAAACTCCTCGTCTGGTTTCTGATCAGCCTTTCGTGGCAGCATCTTGAAAGCCTACCTTTTACATCTAGGGCCCCAGTTGATCGTCGCTGAGTTCCGCAATGACACCGGCGTGCAAACAGGTAGCAGCTATGGCGCTAGCAAGCAAGCCAGACAGTTGAAAAAGATAGAGAACATCCACTGAACCTTTATTGAACTTATGAAATGCTGAGGCTCATACATGATAACAAGGAATGAAGCTTTGAAAACAGTGATTCTAAAAAGTCCATGAACGCAGGTTTGACCAGCAGATGAACCTCTTGCAGTGTGTCAAAGCCTCAAAGCAGTGCATCGTTTTAGGGCAATTGTCTCGAAAGTGGTTCATTGTTTCGGAAATCATTGGTTTTTCCATCCCTACAAGCAGATTAATCGTCCGACAAACAAAATGTTACTTCCGCTGTTCCCTTTATAGTCTGTCGTCACCTCTCATAGGCTGCTGATTACATCAGGCAGTTGCAACACAAACATGAAAGTAACAGTAGATGGAACTTGCATTTCTCTGCCTTCACATAAAGTCGGTTCTCCAGCAAGCGTTGTAACACCATTCTGACACGGTGACGGTGTTCATTGAGATCTTTGGAAAAGATTAAGATATCGTCGAGGTAGACAAAACAAAACTGATTGAGCATGACTCTCAACACATCGTTTATTAGCCGTTGAAAAACGTCTGGGGCATTAGAGTCAGAAGGGCATGACCAGATATTCAAAGTGACCTAACGGAGTCTTAAATGCTGTCTTCCACTCATTGCCCTCTTTGATCCTCACCAAATGGTATGCACTCTGGAGATCTATTTTTTGTGAACACCTTTGCGGTTTGTAAGGGAGCAAATGCTGAATCCAATAGCGGTAGTGGGTGATTATCTTTGACTGTAATGTCTTAGGGCCCCGGTAATCTACACACGGATGTAAGGTTTTGTCTTTCTTATTAATGAAAAAGAATCCACCAGCGAAGATGAAAGGCGGATCAAACCGGCAGCTAGTGACTTAATTATGCACTCGTGTAACGCTTCCTGCTCAAGTTGGGATACCTGGTACAGTTTGGAATTTGGTAATGGGGCATTCGTGAAAATGTTTATAGCGTAGTCATATGGACGATGTGGAGGCAAAGATTGGGCTCGGTCTTTGCTGAATACTTTTTTCAAGCCATGATACTCGGAATGAATGTTATTCAATACAATGACCGCGAGACTAGGTTTGTTTAATGGTTGACTGACATCCTCAGCGGACTTCAGGCATTGGGAATGTCAGAAAACACTCCAATTCTCTATAACAGTCCCAGTTAATGTCAAGATTATGCATCTTTAACCATGGATGGCCTAAAACGACAGGGGCAGATTGTGATGGGATGATCAAGAAGCGACGCGTCTCACTATGGTTGCCGGAAAGTTTTTGAATAAAGGGAGCTAAAATGCGGGTTACTTCAGCCAGAAGGCGTCTGTCAAGATCTAACACCCGTCTAGGTTTTCAAAGTCGGAGGATAGGACAGTTAAGGACCCCTAAAACTCCTGGATCAATAAAACTGTGATCGGATCTGGAATCAATCAGGGCATTCATCTTAATAACCTGCCAAAAACCCCATACTTCCCCAACCAGTTCAAGTCTTTTTGCATTAGTGTCCGTAACCAGATTGAAAAGTTCTGTATCGTCCTCATAGTACTCACACTGGTGGTCGGTGCTGGAACTGGCTGACTGATTCGATATTTGGTGATGTAGTTGACCACAGTAGAAGCAGGCCCCCAGTGTGGATGCGGCCTGGCTGAGACGTCCTGCGCCAATCTGCATGCGCCCCTCTCCGGAAACTTGCTCTTTCCTCACTAGCTGTATGACAGATGTTGCAAGCCCGGGACCACCTCCAGGATTTGTTGGGACCATCCCGGTGGTATGCAAGGGGTAGCTGGGACGCTCCATGCCATGTTCAGTCCACCGCTCCCTCAAGCGGTTGTCCAGTCGTATGGCAAAAGCGATGAGTCCTTCCAAATCAGTTGTTTCATCCCTGACAGCTAGTTTGTCCATTATTCGCGGGTCTAGGCCCCGGCGGAAAATACTACACAAAGCAGTGTCATCGAAACCGCTGCCAGTAAGCAGAATTCAATGAAGTATTCTGCAACAGAATTGTCTCCTTGGGCATAATCCATCAGTCTACTTCCAGCCTCCTTGCCCTTGACAGGATGATCAAAGTAGCAAAGTGCGCAATGCTGGTTTGGCATTGCTTACCGCCATAGCCTAAGTTGCTGCTTTATCCGTAAGTAAACTCATCATGAATGCAACTTTGGTATTATCTTGAGAATAGGTAAAGGGTAGTTGGTCAAAAATTAAACCAGTGTTGAATGAATTCACCGCACAACCCGGGCTCACCCCCATAGCGAGATGGATGTGGGAGACTCGGTTCACGAGGTGAGCCCCCCGATGTGTCCCTAGTAGTGATGTGCCCTACTGTGTCGAGGCGCCAATGCGTGTGCCGAGTAAACCGGAAAAAAATCTGCAAAGTGCGCATCGAGGCATGTGTTGATTACGCTTGTGGCCACGCCCGAAGCCTTGCGAGACGGGCTTCCTACGTCATCGCCAACACATAGTTTCGCGGGTGATTCGAAATAAAATGGCGCACCGAGATGACAATCAGCTCACAGGTGACATTGACACACCCAACTCGCATCTTCAAACCTCAATTCAATCGGATTCGTTTTGCAATGGACGCACCGTCCAGTCCACAACAAAAAAGAAGAGAACATCCCCTGTCTGGGATCATTTTGAGCAGATCTCACCTAAAAAGGTACAAATTATAATAACCAGTGTGAATATATATTGTAAATTATTGTGACAACACAGTGTATTCCTCGTTTTAATGTCTTTCTTCTACTTGCTGATATTTCAAAAGGTGAAGTGTAAACTTTGTTCACACTTTATCTATGTTGAGGCATTATAGGGCCCTGCATAAAAATAAGGAGACAACTCAAATAGAACCATTTTAACATGCAATGAAAAAAACAGCATAGCCTACCATGTATATTTCAAATGTGACAGATGAAATGAATGACATCTATCATTAATAGGCCTACTCTGTTTCTGTTAAACTGCAGTGGATAAGAATGCAGTGGAAGAGGCATTGATCAATATGGTAATTGAAGATTGCCAGCCCTTCAGTTTTGTGGAGGACACAGGGTTCAGGAAGCTTATCCAAGCTTTCGACCCTACATATGTTCTCCCCACCAGGCAGGTGTGTATGAGAGCACATGAATCATTATTCCCCGTTCTGGAGATCTCAGGAAAAGTTCATCATGGCAGAAGTGAGAGTCCGAGACGTCTGCTCAAAAGGTTGATGGACATTATGCTCACCCCAAAACAACGCATAAGAGTCATTGAACAGTCACCGGCGTGCGGATACATGGTGTACCATCCTAGTTGCTGTCAGCGGCCGCATTCCCCCTTTCGTAGCCACGTGTAGTTTGCCGGCCACTCATCACACCAAGCAGATGCAGGAAACAACTGTCCACATTCGTGGACCCCAGCCCAATCCAGCACGTTGTCGTGTCACCCAAGAAAAACACCTCTGGCCAATGATTGAACCTGCTTGACACATTATACACTCGTAATAGACAGAGGGAGATGAGATCACAGCAAGAGAGCACTATCTGCTTATTGTATTTCATGTATTTATTTATTTTTTATTTATTTTGTAGTTTTTTTTTAATTTGTTCACTACACTATAGCAAGTAGTATTACTATATTTACGCATATGTCTACCATAGACTTCTTCTTCATTACATGTAACCTAAAATTATGCTTAAAATGTGACAACTAACAGTCAGAGCCCACATGGGGGTCCAAAGCCTCAGGACTGCCCTTCAAAATGGCCGACATCAAATTCTGGAATGAAACTCAGAGAGAGAGAACAAAGGTTAAATCATTTTCACGCCTACGACTGAGTTATCAGAGAGGCAGAGGAGAAAATAAAAAAATGAAAATTCTTTATAAAAAAAAACAAATTATTACTCCCCATTCAACTATAAAAAGTGGACCTAATCATATAAAATAATATGGATACCACCTGTAGCTAACATCTAGATCTCAATAGCCGTCCGCTCAGCAGGGATCCAACTGGCACCAACAGATTAGCATCAGAAAAGCCCTGCTACGCACACACAAAAGATTAAAACCAGGTGTTGCTTGACACAAAAGATTACAAGTCTCCTTCTTAAAACAACAGCTCACTCACCCCCACCTTTAATCCCACAGGCCTGTATTGGAACAAGAGTAGGGGGTATCTTAAAATTCTCACAGACAAAGGAGGAATTCTCCCCACAACAAAATATGTAGAACCAGTTCAACAACATTCCAATCTCACACACTTTTTATTTGGGGACAAAGGAAATAGAGAGGGAAAAAAAATTATTTTCGCCCTTCATAATGAAACCTGTTTTTACCACTTTACCTATGCAAACGCCATTACCACACCTACTTTTGGAGACAACGAAAAATACTTGTCTCCAACAAACTCTCTCCTCCTTTCTATTCTTTTCCATTTTTATAAATCCACCTTTTTCATTGTCAGGGTCACTCAACGTAAACAATAAAACATTCACAACTCCCTGCAGGCACACAAACAAGAAAAATCTCCCCCCCCCAAAAAATCACACAATTCACTCATGCTAGCCACATATTCCTGCACACAGATTCATACACAACACGGATAAACCATCATCATTAATTCAGTGACGTCTCACTTGTTGTACCAGTTCAATAGGTTATATCCCTCACAGCAACGTTGCTCATCTCTCCTCCAAAAAATAAAAATAACCACAGACGAACACAAAATATCTCCGAAGTGCACGGATCTCACTTAATAAAATACACCGTGCCTCCGTCGAAAAATAATTTATATCTAGATCTACCGATTCCTTGGTCAATGGTACAAACCACGACGTCAATCTGTGCCTCTTAAAACTCATATCTCACGATCGCACCGTAAGCAACCTGTACACCTCTTCTGCGCATTATCCATCGTAACATTACGTCCTTAACTCCAACCTAGGTAGCCACGACACGAACTCGTCGCGCACATTTTAGAAGACAAACAAATAAGACAAACGCATAAAACCTCGTGGCGCCGAAACTCCACCACGGAACGAACAAACAAACGCGCACACTAAACAAAAACAATACCTGTTCACTCAGATCGTCGTATAACTTAGCTAAATTTAGCCGACGAAACCCGTCACAGAGTCCACGACAAACAGAATTCATCTTACAACAAGGATAATTTGTCCTTTTACTCACATTTAACTTGGAGCCATGGATCCTGTTTGTCGAGACTCCGCAACTAGCAACGTCGAACGGCAAATCTCGAACGTCGGGTCACCATTTGAAGGATGAAGGATTCTTACCACATACCTGTCAACTTGTACGTTTTATACGTATTTTATACGTTTTTTTACCATTTCAAATCATGTACGCCGTACACCGACTTTTGTACGGGGGAAAAAAAATGCGCTGACATACGCATGCGTAGATATACATAGAGTAAATATCGTGGAAGCAAGCATGGAGGAGCCACCTAGTAAGAAACGAAGAACTCAAGGATCGGGTCGACACCAGAAAGAATGGGAGTTACTTCAAGGTGAATATGCTGGCTGGATTAAAGCATCGTTAAGAGGCACTCAATTCTCATTCTGTGTCCCTTGCAATAAAGACGTGAAAGTTGCTGCGAGTGGATTTTACGATCTGAAGAGCCACTTTAAAACTGCCGGACACGTGGAAAATGTGAAAAAAAACAATTCACATGTCCCATTAACCAAGCACTTCGTCTCTACCGCAAATCCTGCAGCATCCCACAAAACGACAAATGCGGAAATTCTCTTCTGCCATTTTCTTGCTGAGCACAACATTGCTTTCACAGCTGCGGACCACTTCTCGGATTTGGTGAAAGTTATGTTTCCGGATTCACAGACAGCTAAGGTAATTTATTATTATTATTATTATTATTATCATTCATATCTACAATGAATCAGCATTTATGGCACGTGTCAAAAATTAAAATTTTATATTTTAATATTATATTTTTGCAGGAGTTTGCATGTCGGAGGACCAAGGCTACGATGATTGTTAAGGAGAGCCTTGCACGTGGCTACACCCAAGACGTCATTCAGTACTGCAGAACTCACCCATTTACCCTCATGATTGATGAAAGCAATGATCGTACTACCAAAAAGCGACTTGTTGTGTTAGCTCACTTCTTTGATGGGGAGAACACAAATACCAGACTCCTCGATTTACCAGAGTTGGCATCAGGCACAGCAGCATCAATCTTTGCCGTTATCGACAACATTTTACAAGAAAATGACATTCCATGGAGTAACGTTGTGGGATTTGCAAGCGACAATTGCAACACCATGGTTGGAAAGAAAAACTCTGTCTTGTCTAGGATAAAAGAAAAAAATGGGGCTGTTTTTAGTGTTGGATGCATTTGTCATCTTGGAAATCTGTGTGTCAAAGATGGACTGAAGACATTGCCAGTAAACATAGATGACTTGCTGGTGGATATATTTTATTTTTTTAAAAATAGTTCCAAACGAATTGAGGATTTTAAAGAGTTTCAGGACTTTACAAATTCCGAGCAAGAAAAAATCCTAAAGCATTGTCCGACACGATGGTTGTCTCTGCAAAAAGTGGTTGAAAGAACATTGTCTCAGTACGAAGCACTCAAAAGCTACTTCGCTAGCCATGCGGATGTTGAAAGGGCAGGTAAAGTGAAAAGCATCCATGATCGACTTCAAGACCCTGTTACTCTCCTCACACTCCACTTCCTCAGCTTCATCCTGCCTCAAATAAATCAATTCAATATTGTGTTCCAAACAGAGGCATGTATGATTGGAGATTTGCTACCAGAAATGGAAAGACTCTTAAAGAAACTCTTGGTGAAATTTGTGCAAATGGAACATGTCAAATCTGCTGATAGCCTGCTGGCAGTTGATTATACAAACAGATGCCTGCAGCATGAAGATAGCAGGCTTGCTGTTGGCTTGGGCACCAGGGCCCTCTTCCAAGACACCAATGAGGAGGATGAAATCAGGCAAAGCATCACACCAGCCATGCAAGCAACTTTTTTTTCCTCTGTTCGCTCCTTCTACGAGGCTGTTGTAACTAAAATGATACAAAAATTTCCATTTGAGAATACAATACTGAGTGACTTGGTGGTGTTGGACCCAAGAAAGAGAGAGATGTTGGATTACACAAGTACTGTTAAGCTTGCAAACAAGTTTACACCAGACTTTGATCAGGAACAATTAAAAGATGAATGGGAAGACTATCAACTAATACCTGATGATCTTCTCCCTCAGAAAAGTCAGGATGGACAACCAATTCGTCCAGAGACATTTTGGCCTCATGTGTTCAAAATGAAAACTGGTTTGGGGCTGGATCGCTTTCCACTGATGAGAAAGATGTATCTAATTTTACTCAGCCTTCCTCACAGTAATGCTGATAGCGAGCGGGTTTTCAGCCATGTGAGGAAAATTCATACAGAGTACAGAAAGACAATGGGAACAGACACTCTTACTTCTTTATTACAGATGAAATTGAACTGTGACAACTGTTGCTCACAAGTGAGACCCTCATTAGAGCAGATAAAGTCTGCTAAATCATGCACATTGGCTTACAATAGGAAGCACTGAAGGCACAGTTTATTGCATTGTAAACTTTTTAAATTGAATAAAAGACTTTGTATGCAAATTACCTTTGTTATTTCTATTACACTGTCTGGTTACCGCGAGTAAACATGCGTCGTACGGTGTTTGTAAGGTTTTTTTGGGGTTTGTAAGGGGAATCATAATCATTTATAAGGGCAGTTATCGGCAGAGGTTGACAGGTATGTTACCATTTGCGTGTTCATGCCGTTGATTAATAAAACATACAATGAGATCAGTGAATTCAGGCATTTTCTTGTAGATTTATTCACGACTTCGAGGACAGGAGAATATGCAGTTTACTCACTCATATTGTTTCTCAACTGTGAAGCCCCACCCCCTGCTCCTCACTAATATCTCTCTTTGTCCTTCAAAGTTCCTCCCATAGTCACATGATATCTCAATACAGTTGGCCAACTACGCCCCCCCTCTCTTTGTCCCATGATGGAAAAACACAGGTAATCAGATAAGAGTTGCCTTTCAGAGATACAGGCAGACTGAGTGGAGCCTTAGTATAAACAAAGGGTCTAATTAACACGCTGTTACAGCACCTTCCACATGCTGCAACGCATGTACAACCTCAGGGAAGCCGTAGGAGCAGCCCTGGCAGGCCTACACACTGACATTACCCCACTCACATCCCACCAGTTGAGGCTCATTTCTGAGAGTCTGCAGGTGGTGTCCCCATTTAATGATGCCGCCGTAGAGCTCTCAGAGGAGAGGAGAGTGTCTGGGTCCAAGGTCATACCACTTTTGGCCATGCTGCACCCCACCTTGGAGGATGACATGGGAACCATACAAATGGAGGAGAGCAAAGCAATGGCTGAGGGTCTTAAAAAACAACTGAGGGACAAGCTCTACAACCTCCAAGCCATGAGTATCATGTCACTGGCAACACTGCTGGATCCCAGGTTTGTATCAGTTGTCTGTTTTTCTCATCTGTCTACTAGTACCAACAAATGAGCAACTGCCTCTTGTTGAACAGTTCACAACTGCAATGACTCTCATTGTCATTTGCAGGTTCAAGAAGATAGGCTTCTTTAGCCCCAATAAAGCACAAGAGGCTGAGAGGAGGCTCACAGCTGAATGTGCGACAGTGATCCGGCACAGGGCATCTTCCTCCTCCTCCTCCTCCAACCCATCATCTTCATCAACACAACCGGACACATCAGAAGCCTCCCAGCCTGTGGAGAAAGGTAATATTCGATACATTCTAATGGTGTTAATTAAGCAATAGGCAATGAGCGGCAGTGCATTATTGTGGGATAAGGCTTTATTTTGCTCCCATCTCTACGATGGGCAGCCAGAACTGCCTGTTGGCTGTTAGTCTGTTTGTTGTGTCTTAGGTGACAAACTGTGGCGGCGATTGGACCACACAGTCATGCAGAGGAGGACCCAGAGTGAGACCGCAGATGCGACTGTGGAGGTCCACACTTGGGGAAACCCAACATAAGCAGGATGTCAAACCCCCTGGACTACTAGGAGCTGCACAAACATGTCTACCCAAACCTCTACAAACTAGCAATAACCTTTCTCCGTACCCCGGCCTCATCCGTCCCTTGCGAAAGACTATTTTCAAAAGCAGGAGAAATCCTATCTAAAAAAAGAAACCGTTTAAAGCCCAAAACTTTGGAAATGCTAGTTTTCCTCAATAAAAATAAATGAAAGGTGGGTCTGGTTCCTTGTTTATATGTCAATATCTAAAATAAAGCAATCATTCTTTCAAGTACCACACGCACGTTCATTCACATCACAACTCCCTGCCCTTTTGACCCCATCAAATCCAGGGTATCATTTTAATCACTTTGTCTGTCATGACATTTATTTTCCACATGAAGGCGCAATAGAACAAATGAAGCCTCATGATGCTTCGGCCCAGGAGCGAACCAGTTGGATGGAAGGCCTCATTGCTTCATGATGCTTCAGTTTACCATCACTAGTGGTGGGCTCCTTTCACGCTCGTTCCTGGTTGGCTGCTTCCTTGAGCTTCAGTTTTAAATGTTGTCTTCACAAACAGCCTACAAAGTGCTTGTCCTACAAATCCTTCTCAAAATGAAGAGGGACTACTTGTTTTGTTTTTTTACCTTTGACTTAGGCAATTACATGTCATAAATGCAACATCACTATTGAAAATTGCAATTTGAATATATAGGCATTTGCTGGGCGATATGGCCCAAAAATTAAATCTCTTCTTTCTTTCTTTTTCAGTCATTCAGGACGACTACGATTTTAATCGGTTTTAATCTAATAAACAAACATTTATTCAAAGGTGTCACACTGTGATGTGCCTCATTAACTATGCAGCTAGCAACAATAATTAGCCGATAAACAACTAACATTAGCTTACTTAACGTTCTTTGTGTAACTTTAGATGTTGAACGAAGTTTGAAGTTGTTGCCTCTCCGTCAGTGATCTAATCTTGGACATACTGCAATTATTTTTTTGTTGACCACCTCATAGTTTTTGTACCCAAACAACTGGTGGTGCAACTGATCACAAAAGTCCCCGATCGGATTGTTTAAAAAAAAAATAAAAAATGAAATCAGATAAATATAACTTTGTCTTAATTTTTTTTATAAAATGCTTTTGCACATTGAATTAAAAAAAAAATATATACACTCAAAATGTCCAATATGGCCGTTAGGATTTAGGAACACAACTTTAACTCTTTGACTGCTAGACGTTTTCAGAAAAGGGATGCCGTGGGTGCTAGCCGATTTAAGCATTTTGACTGATCTTTCAAGGTCCACAGAAAATTTTCTAAATTTCCAATGTACACAAAGTAACTCCTTTCCTCCAAGTAGGACCTGAATCATTTTAGGACTGTTCCATTTAACCCCACCCAAGTTTCCAGCCTGTCTGACGGTATATTATGATCAATTGTGTCAAATGCTGCACTGAGGGTCCAGTAAGACAAGCACCGATACCTTCCCTGCGTCAGTGCTGAATCTTATATCATTTAGTACTTTTATCAAAGCTGTATCTGTACTGTGACGAGGTCAGAAACCTGACTGGAATTTATCAAAAGGTCCATTTGAGTTCAAGAATTTGCTGAGTTGATTAACTCTTTGGCTGCCAGACGTTTTCAGAAAAGGGATGCCGTGGGTGCCAGCCGATTTAAGCATTTTGACTGATCTTTCAAGGTCCACAGAAAATTTTGTGTTTGGACTATGGAAACACACATACCAAATGAAAGATTGAACTCTCATCAGGAAAAAAAGTTTGTTTCTACCTTATTCCGTTTTTCAGTAATCAACAATAGAAAATGGTTAGTTTCACCCAAATGCTCTGTTTTGAAACAAAAAACGGAGAAATCAAGCTTTTTGTGAAACGATATTATTTCATGCACTCTAGTGAATTTGACACCTTTTTTTTTTCATGAATGATGCCACAAACACCTAAACAGTGCTTTACTTCTGTAAAACACTACCACCAACAATGAAAAAGTGTTTTTTGATAGCAAAATACGTTTATTTACATTCAACAGTGTAACAATTTGACAAAACAATTTGGCAAACTATTTACAAATGTGTGCAACCGTGGTACTATTTACAATTGTGTAGATGTTTCAAATACAGTTTTTCTTTTTGTAACACTCCCCTGCGTGCAAGAGGACGCAGCAGGATTTGCACAACAGATAAGTTTCACTGCGATTGCAGATGCTACACTTTTTTGCTTTTTTTTTTTTCGGGGAATAGCAAGTATATACTGCAGTGTGTGTTTGGCCATGTTGCCATCAAGTCTACTCTCAGGATCATGATACGGTGACATTACGGTGGTGTTACGTCTGGCTTCCTCATGTCCTTCAGTTCCTATACCGGGTGGTAAGAGATGTTCTGATCCATCTTATCCGCTCCATTCATGGTGGCATCGTAGTCCATAACCAGTGTCTTCTCCGTGATCAGACTGTACCCACTCCTCTGATGAATATGCATTGGGCTCGGGGCACTCCTCGTCGTCCGACTGAGCAGAAGTGCTTGGTTGTGCTCTGCTTTTTTCCGGCATAAGCACCGCTAGCCGGGGAGGCTTTATGACGTGATCATAGCCGCCGCGTCAACTCTTCCAACTTCGGCGTCAACCTCGGAGTCACCATCATCATCATCGTCGTCATCAATGTGCTCTTTCACTGGTTGATGCTTCTCTTCTTTGAAAAACCGATCAAGCGTGAGCTGCTTGCCACCGGTCGCCATTTTCGCTTTCTCAGCCATTGTCCCCTCAACACTCTAGCTCCACCTCACGTCTTCTACTACTGACGCCTACCCGATCTTGTCCAAAGAGAGTCATCGCTGCCATCTAGGGGCCAAAAATAGTCATTATACTAACTAGATCTGCTTGATAGTTTCAGCACAGCTGGCCAAGGCTTTCCTCCACCCGTTTCCCCCCCAAAAAACTTGCTGAATGTCTTTGGCGCTCCTCCGTAGGATTTTACTAAACGTTATTTAACATTTTTGGCAGTCAAAGAGTTAAGAGAGGTTGGATGGGTGTCGAGCATAAACTGCCCGCTTCTGGTCCCGCCACAGTATTTTAAAATAATTTTAATCAGGATTTTGACTGGGCACATCTAGAACATGAATCTGGTTGTTCTTCAGCCATTCCTTGGTTGTGTTGATAGAATGCTTTGGATTATTGTCATGTTGCATGATGCATCTTCTACCAGGCTGTAACTTCACAAAGGACGGCTTCAGGTTATGTTACAGGATTTCACAATATTCCTCTGAATTCATGATTCCCTGGATCTTGTGGAGTTGTCCAGGTCCTGAGGATCAAAAGCCAGCTTAGAACTTAACATTCTCACTACCCTGTCTAATTGTAGAGAGAAGGTTATTTTGCTAGTATGCAGTGTTGACTTTTTATCAAACATGACTGTTTTAGTTGTGACCAAACTGTTCAATTTTGGACTCATCTTCCCACAGAAGGGACTTCCAAAGGGCTTCAGCTTTGTCCAGGTACTCTCTGGCAAAGTTGAGATGGGCAGCTTTGATCTTTTTTATGAGCATAGGCTTCTACCTAGCAAGCTTTTCATGTTTTATTGTATGCCTTGTCGATTGACTTTTCTTCTGATTGTTGAAGCATGCACATGTGTCTCAGATGCCGCAAAAGAGGTCTGCAAATCCCTTGATGTGATGCACAGGTTGGCTTTCACCTGATTTATCATTTGTCTTGTGGGTCTTGCTGATATTTTAGAAGGTCATCCACTTCTAGGCTAAATTGTAGTAATAGTAATTTTCAGTGTTCTCTAGTTGCAGATGATCTGCTTCACAGTGGAATGATGAAGCTAATTTTTTTTAGATGACTTTATAGCTTTCCCCAGACAGATGTGCTGTCACTACCCACTTCCTGAGGTCCCCTGAGATTTCTCTTCCTCTCAGCATGACTGACCTGCATGGGTTCACCTGGGTAAGACTCAAGTGATGTGGTTTTGTCTCTGTTTCAGTCAGTGATGCACAATTTCTTCGCTAAACCTCTCTCATGTCATCGGTCCATTTTTTAGTTTAGCTATCAAATTGTTCTACCTGATCCTACATGACTGCTTGTTTTATGCAATGCAGTTCAAGGTTTACTTACTTTTGCACCTACATGAATTGCCCCAAAACTCTTTTTAATTTAGTTTTGACTACACAATTGATAAAAAAAAAGAAAAAATAGAATTGAAATTGAAATGCTAAACCTACATATTTTATTTCATATAAAATGTAATGGTTCAGATTGAACAAAATGAGGTTGAAACAACTGGAAAATCCAAATTGCTTAAGATGTTCACAAACTTTTGAGCAGCACTGTGTGTATATACTGTATATATATATCGATCCATCCATCCATCCATTTTCTTAACCGCTTTTCCTCATAAGGGTCGCGGGGGGCGCTGGAGTCTATCCCAGCTGGCTTCGGGCAGTAGGTGGGGTACACCCTGAACTGGTTGCCAGCCAATTGCAGGGCACACAGAGACGAACAACCATACTCACAATCACACCTATGGACAATTTGGAGTGTTCAATTAAGTTGCCATGCATGTTTTTGGAATGTGAGAGGAAACCGGAGTACCCGGAGAAAACCCACGCAAGCACGGGGAGAACATGCAAACTCCACCCAGGAAGGCCGAAGCCCGGACTCGATCTCACGTCCACATATATATATATATATATATATATATATATATATATATATATATATATATATAAATATATATATATATATATATATATATATATACATACATATATATATATATATATACATATATATATATATATACATACATATATATATATATATATATACATATATATATATATACATATATATATATATATATATATACATATATATACATATATATATATATACATATATATATATATATATACATATATATATATATATATATATATATACATATATATATATATATATATATATATATATATATATATATGTAGTTTTTATTTCCATTTATATTTTTTTGTATTTAATTTTTTGAATAATATTTATTGTATTCGTTTTTATTTTCATTTTGGCAGTTTTTGTCCTTTATACTGTAATTTCCCTACGTGTGATCAAGGATGCGGTTCACTATATTTTTACACTTGAGTCGACTAGAGATTCCTCTCGCGAGATACTCGTTCATCGCGATAGTTCAGACGTGCCCACAACATAGGGCGCTTGTGGGATATGTTGTACGGTCACAATCACTGATCAATGTATATACTGCTAGTTGATAGCACATATACGCCCGTGAGAGACGTTGAAGCCACAGGCCGGCCATCTTTCCACTACCATCTCGCGAGCAGACCACTATTTTTTTTTTATTTAACAAGTGGACATATGTGCTGCTATGAAGACCCCCTTTTTCTTTCATCGCTCAGTTCCTTGGACCCCAATATTAGATTTGGTAGAGGGATGTTTGGTAAATTACAGGTATAATTCTTTAATAAAAACAACAACAAGTTTCCTCCTGTAAACATCATTATGTATATATTTTATCCATGTTTTTAAGGCAAGTTGTAAAATGTCTAAAGTCCTCTGTTAAATCATGCTGTTTCTACTAAGCACTGTCTCAAATGTTCTCCAATTTCGATACTGTAAATGTATGGGATCGTATAACGAGAAACATTTCTTGAGAGTGGTAATATGGCGGCCTCGCGGCTTCAAAAGTCTTGGCCTATCAGCTATCCAGGAACATATACAGATCAGTGGTCACAACTACTTCGTCAGCGGAAGTACTGTAAACACTCATTTGACAGGTCACATTGGCAGCGTTTTATAATGTTTTGAGCGAGTCTACAACAATGGAAGCAACAAAAGCAGGTGCTGTATTCACTTATGTTGGCATTTTATACTTGACATTATTTGCAGGGCAAATTTATCTAGACGAACAAACGCTGCTCCATATTTCCACCGTCGGCGTGGCAAGCTATGTTGCTACCTCAAAGCTGCTAGGTAACCAATCAACGATGCCCGGTATTTCATAGTTTAGTGGAGCGGTGTACGGAATAATGTTTGCGCATAAGTATCTATATAAAAACAATACGAGCTGGATCAAAATGTCGCTAGCAGCAGTACCCTTTGTAACTGACATTATATTCGTCCTGTTTCAGAGGAGGTAAAGTTAAGACATGTGGAGAAGGATGTGCTCATCCCCCAAAAGATGAGGGAGAAAGCCAAGGAGCGCTGCGCCGACAGAGTTGAAGGTGTGTGTAGGGGCGGACTGGGACTAGAAAACAGCACTGTGGTTTTTGACTACGACCGGCCCACAACATCCGGTGTACACAAACTCATTAACTCCTGCCACGGTTATTACAAAACTTTGTGTAATAATCTTTTGGGTTAATTTTAACACATTAAAAAAACAACATGTTAACATTAGCTGCTGTAACTCCATAATTTAATTTTACTCTACTCTTTTTCTGCCCTCGTCAGTGACGGTCTATACTCAACTTAAACACACCATTAACGGGTTTGTGTATCCAATTGATTTGTATCAATCATTTATTTATTTATTAACCATGGTTTATGCAGCATTTACTCATCCTGTACAAATGACAGATAACCACATTTAAATGAAAATACATCACTCAGGGTTTTTCCTTTGTAGAAAATTTGGAGGCGGCTTGCCACCACCTAATTTGCTCGCCGCCTGAGCGACTGATAGGGCTCAACACAGCCGCAGCGCTCCAGCTTGGCATCAACATATTTTAATTGCAGTTGCAGCGTTGAACCATTATGGAGGCGCTATATCAACAGCAGTGCACCAGAAAGACTTGAAGCAACAACTGAAGAAGATACTGTCTTTTAAAAAAAAAAAAAAAAAAAAAAATATATATATATATATATATATATATATATATATATATATATATATATATTTTTTTTTTTTATTGTACCGAGGAAGAAACAGATCACGGAGCAACCATTGCACACGGCCATTGTCTGGTTTCGAGTCAAAGGTGGCACGCTCCAGCCATCACCAAAGTCATAAAAACACAGTATATGCAATAAACATAATAGTGTTTTACAATATCGCTGAACAATATTTACAATTTTGTATGTACTAGTGGATTACTTTTGATTGTAGTAAAAAATAAATAAATCGCGAGTCGTGGCAGACGGCATAACACCGGGCCATCCACTTAAATAAGTGCTCAAGCTAGCTGTAGCAAGGAGCCTCCGGCAGCTTTAAAGACCGCAGAAAACCTTCAGGTGCCGGGTGAGTGAGGACGACTAGCTGTTGACTCTTCGCGGCCAAAATGAATGAGACTGCTGGTGTGTTCCAATTGAGCACTCGCGGTGAGCTTCGTGTGCCTGTAGTGTCATGACGGCAATATTTTATCCACGGTGGAAATGCAAAATGTTTGTAGTCTGTATATATATTGTGCATATTTGACATGATGCTGGCTGGCTGTCTGGCGTCTCGTTGTCTTGCTAGTTACACCTGGAAATACATTTTTCATCTATCCGTCAAATCATATGTGCATTTGATGGGCTTTACTTTAAAGGGAAAATTAGGAAATTCCTATTTTGAATCCGATCCAATCTGAATATTTTGAACAGTGGCCGATACTTCCCATTGAATGCTTTAACGTAATAATAGTCATATTCTTATCAAAACTAATATTATTATTATCATTATAATTATCATCATCAATATTAGGGCCCGAGCAGCTACTGCTGCAAGTTCCCTATTGTTTTTCGTTTGTATTATTATTATTAGGGCCCGAGCAGCTACCGCTGTGAGGTCCCTATTGTTTTTCGTTCGTATTATTAGGGCCCGAGCAGCTACCGCTGCAAGGTCCCTATTCTTCTTCTTCTTCTTCTTCTCCTTCTTCTTCTTCTTCTTCTTTGTAAACAATCACATTTTGGGGACCTAAACATTTACGAAAACGCACCAAACTTTACACACTCCTCGGGCTCGGCAAAAAATTTGATATTATGAAGTTGCCATAACAACATAACAACATATAGCACCCCCTAGGGTGGAAAAATATGCACCAATCCTAGCACGTTTGACCGAGGGCTACAAAAACCGGCAGGCACGTGAAGCACTCCGAGACACACAAAAAAGTCAGTGGAAGCCATATCTTAAAATGTACAGGAAGTGAGCTATGTATTTTTGAATGTCCAATTTTGGCCCCTTTTTTTTGCCAACAGTTTTCATCCGGTTTACTTCTAACTTGAACTGTAACATCTCAAGACCTGGATCAACAACTGGAGAAAAAAATCTTGACTTTTTGAAATACTATATGACGGGCGCGGGGCCTCAAATTTTGCCTTTATTATTTCCTTCATCAAAAAAGAGGAAATGCTTAATAACTCCACTGTACAAGCTTAAAAAAATCCCAAACTTCTCATCCATCTTAATAGCCACAGCCTGAAAACATCTATATGATAATATTCGGTAGGGGTGTGAATTGCCTAGTACCTGGCGATTTGATTCGTATCACGATTCATAAGTCACGATTCGATTTGATACCGATTAATCCCGATACAAATCTATAAATTGATTGTGATTTTAAAAAAAATATACTAAAATTTAGAAAATACTAATCAGTAAACTTGTACATGTACACTGTAAGATTTGTATAAAAATGTATTTATTTATCTGAAAACTCAGGCTTATAACTGAGCCACTGCATTTAACAAACAGGTTGCAGCCTGTTTCATGTTTGAACAGCACTGAAATAAAATATTAAGGCTTAATGTTCCATTAATATAACATTCTTCCATGCTTAATGTGTGAATTCTAACCCTTTTGTTGAATATTCCCATAGCAAAATTATGTTTAAAAATCGTTTCGGCCGCATATCGAATCGATTAGAGAATTGCACGCTGTAATATCGTGATATATTGCCGAATTTTTTCAAACACATCTAATATTCGGTTATACATGTAGCGCCACCTAGTAGTGGCAAGAAATGTCCTACTTTACATTTTAATCTATTGTGCTGAGCACGTTTGAGGGATCCAGTTGAAATTTTGTCAGAAAAGCCTTTAGATGTTGATCATGCCCAACGCCAAATATTGTAACTTTTCGCCAAAGGGCGTGGCCGTTAACGGTACCGCAAAGACTGATGATTCACCGTGACAATAAAAGCTGCGTTAACTTGACCCAGATGATCCTATCTTCTCAAAATTTCACAATTTGATGAGAGTCCAGGTCTGAATACATCTATGAAATTATATTTATTCGTATTGATAGTGCCACCTACTGGCAATTAACTCTTTCACTGCCAGACGTTTTCAGAAACGGGTTGTCCCCACTGCCAGCCGATTTAAGCATTTTGAGTGATCTTTCAAGGTCCACAGAAAATGTTGTGTTTGGACTATGGAAACACACATACTACCAAATTAAAGATTGGACTCTCAGCTTTCATCAGAAAAAAGTACATTTGTATCTGCTTACATTTAGCATAAATTAGCATTAGAATATAGCTAAATTTAATCATTATTCACAAATCTGTTTAAAACACTGGGAAAAGAGGTTGTTGCAACATGGCCCTGGTTTAATTTTTATATTATGTTGCCACCTGCTGGCTGTTTTTTGTAATAACTACAATTGCTTTAAACATTCTCTTCAGGTCAGAGGTTGCATCAAAGTATGTTCTGGCATTAAAAAACACACATAAAAAACGTATAATTACCACGGCAATATTTAAACGTTTTTATATGTTTTTTGGGAGCAAATTAGTTAATAGAGCATTTATTTACCTGTGATATGCTGTGATTTGTTCCTTTGTTGTTGGTGAGTTTCAGTTTGCTGAAGGAGATTTCTTGTCTCATCCAGTGGGCCCCTGTGTTTGGAGATCCCGGGTGGATATACACTTTGTTCCCTATCAAATGAACATGCCCAACATTACTTAAAAGCCCATATTTAGCTAGTATTTTCTGACATGGCAGTGAGCTGTACCTTGGCTGCTGTTGTCTGCTTTCCCACAGGTGACCCACTTGCCACCTTGAAATCTCCAGTGATTTGGATCTGCCTGTGCCACCTCCACAAATACGTTATAGTGTGCAGTCAGGCTTAGACCTGCAATGTTAAAACTCAGAAACGGGAACATTCGCCTGCAAAAACAAATGTCTAAATACATAATCCAAGAAAAAGTTAAGATGGTTTAAACCTGTCATTTTAATCTTACTGTATGTAGGCCTATACCTATTGAACAAAACACTGCAAATGTGAATAATTAAAATTAAATTAACTATTTTAATAACTGCGCAATCATTTGGAGTCATTTTTTACTTTAAAATGGTCAAAATCCTCTGATTCCAGCATAGCAACAGTAATTGTTCACTGACTTCTGTAGTCTTTCGTGAAAGAAGACTGATTATCTTCTGCCTTTAACCAAAATAAGACATTTGCAAACATCTGTTTTTACTTTAGAAAACAATGACCGAATCCCCCCCCCTTTTTTTTGAATCACTATACAAATACGAAGTACGAAATAAGCACCAATCACTGGTTTATTAACAGCAATCTGGGAAAAATGCTTTTGTTTAATGCAAAATTAAAAATTTATCCGATTAGTCATTTAATCGATTGAATAATTGATCAATTAACTCATTCACTCCTAGCCATTTTCACTGAAGCAACCCCCTTCGCTCCCGACTGTTTTACTGGATTTTAACTAATTTTCCAAGGACCATAAAATATTGTATTCTATTGCTATAAAAACATGGAACCTACCAAAAGAAAGATTAGAGTCTCTCCTTTTATCAGGAAAAAAAGGTATATTTCTATCTGTTTCCGTTTTGCAGCAATCAGCATTAGAGTTTAGCTAAGATTCTTCTTTATTCACAAATCCGTTTAAAACTGTGGGGGAAAGAGCTTTTTGCAACGTGGCCCTGGTTGATCTATTATACTCTGCTGCCACTTGCTGGCCATTTTTTGTAATAACTATCATTGCTTCAAGCATTCTCTTTAGTTCAGAGGCTGCATCAAAGCCTTTTGTACGCTTTAGCATAAAAAACATAAAACGTATAAATGCGTCTTTGGGAGCATGGTAATGTTTAAAATAGAACATATTAATACGCTCTGGGAGCAAATTAGTTCATAGAGTCTAAAAATATTCCAGTGACAGCACTAATATATTGCTATACATTTCAATAGACCAGTGGTGACATCTTACCTGCCCTGCTTGGTGATGATCATTTCGGTCTGATGTCGGTGGAACTTTAGCCACAGAGGCCGGTTGCACAGATAGACGTGGGTCCTTGTGGTCGGCCCGTTCCCGTGGATGGCGATGCTGCTGAGACCCGGGCCTGAGCCGCTATACGTCGTGTATAGACAGCCGGGGCTCTGTTCGATCTGATAGCCCGGGCTAAAGCAACTGCGTGGGCCCGTGGCCGGGCAGAATCCCACGGGACCCAAGTGAAGAGATGTCGAGTACCTGCCTGTGCTGGACGAGGCATAGATGTTGCTGCTGGGGCTGTAGGGGATGAAGGAGAAGGGCGCAGTTGCGTCTGTGGTGGGTTTCGGCGCCGTGGGTTGACTGTCGTAGCGTTCCATGCCGTACTGGTGTTTTGCGTCATAGGCCGGCTCTTTGCCTCCTGAAAGCGGAGGTTTGCTCCTCACTTCCACAGACTCTTTTGGGGGAAAGGAGTCAGTCTTCTCAACACTGAGCATGTTTAATCAGCTCACTGGATCTGAATTGGAACTATTCTTGCCTCGGGTCTATCAGTTGGACCTAAAAGGGACCAGAAGTAGGCAGAGGTGGCAAATTCAGGTCCAGAAAGTTAAAACCCTGCTAAAGTTTGGCTTTAGTTCTGATGCTAGCTAGCGAGCTAGCTCCCTAGCAGGTAAACGAGCACCATGAGAGCTAGCTAGCTAGCACCTGGGGCCAAACTGTGGCAGGGTTTTTACTTTCGGGACCTGGATTTGAGACCTCTGGAGGTGGGTATTTACATTAACTTTTTGAAAAATAAATGTACTTCTAAGAGTAGTTTTACCACACAATAATTTTAACTTTTACTTCAATAGATGTGTAAAGAAGAAACGCTACTCTTACGCCGGTATAGAGTCGCTACCCGCCGCCTTATTCATGCATTAGATTTACTGAATTTTCATGTAAGCGCTCCGCTTGACTGACTGGAAGGAGCATTTCCGCAGGTACAGTGCTTATATAGGGAGACTGGGGCTAGTTGCATCATGGGTAAGTTGTCACATTGTAATTTTCTTCTCCACCAGAGGGCAACAAAAAAGTAGAATACTAGTTTTCTTCATATTAATGGTCAGGTGTTGTGTCCTGTCTGAAAAGAGAATAGCACATTATGAGCTGAGATGAGAGCCAGTTATCTGTTTTGCACAACCCAAAGTAAAAATGTTCAACTTCATATATTTTGAAACAGACGTCGTACACAGACAAATTCTAGCAACAAATCATGTGGAGAGATTCAGGCATATATATATATATATATATATATATATGTATATATATATATATATATATATATATATATATATAATATGCAAGTGTTTCCATTACAGCTGACCGTGTTGGAAGTTGACCGTGCGGAGCTACTCGCGGCCCTCACGCCTACGTTGGGCCAGAGCGAGCCCAGGACATAACATAAAACACCACGGCAGTTGATTGGGCAGTCGGTCCTGTGATGCCATAGGAAAGAAAAAAAACAACTTACCAGCCGTGTCCTTTTCGACAAGTGTTCATCTTCTTCTTCGCTCCCACTGTTATCAGCGTGTATAGCCTCGGCGATCCTCCTTGCGTTGGAAGCTCTGAAGAAGCGCCACATCTGAAGTACCACAAAAAACTGAACGAGCAACCAATACTAGGCAGCAGCGTCCTCCATGGCTTTCGTGTTTTGGTTATGCTGTTTCCCGCGCTCTACTATTGTGTCACAGGCAGTTATGCGTTACTTCCGCCCAGCGTCCCAAATGCACATTGGAGGTGGAAACGCAGTGCGTGCGTGGGTTGGGCTGAGCTGACCCGCCAGCGAGCTGAGCAGTGCGGTGCTGGGCTCCAGTGGAAATACGCTAATAGTATCTCCAGCGTGTCCTGGGTCGTCCCCGGGGCCTCCCGCTGGTGGGACATGCCCGGAACACATCCGAACCAGATGCCCAAGCCACCTCAACTGGCTCCTCTCAACGTGGAGGAGCAGCGGCTCTACTCCGAGTCCCTCCCAGATGACGGAGCTTCTCACCCTATCTCTAAGGGAGAGCCTGGACACCCTGCGGAAGAAAAATCCTTGACGAGCATAGAAGCCAGATAACAGAACACCACTCGGGTTCTGATCGGGGGGTGTTCCTTCCCTCCAGGTCTCGCTGTCATTACACACGTGAGCGTTGAAGTCACCCAGCAGAACGAGGGAGTCCCCAGTGTCTCCAGCACACCCTGCAAGGACTCCAAAAAGAACTGCTGTCAACAGTCAGGACCCGTCCTCCCACCCAAAGGCAGAGGGAGGCTACCCTCTCGTCTACCCGGGTGAACCCCAACATACAGGCGCCAAGCCGGGGGGGCAATCAGTATGACCGGGGGGGTCATGTTGGACTATGAAGTGATATATATATTAAGTGATTTTCAGGGGGGTTGGGGAGGGCCCTGAAACTCACTTCAGAGTCCAACATATGAAAAATCCAAATTGATCAAAATATTAAATGGTAAATGGAGTGCACTTAAATAGCGCTTTATCTTCATCATATGTTCACTAAGCCTGACACACTGGTGCTTGTTTTGTCAAACATATTGTGTTGTTGAAGCCTACAATAGTCATTGATGCAGCATACTAACTGCACAGAAAGGTTTTTCAAATAACTTACTTTATGCTCCAGGATCCCGCGCCATCACCCTGCTGTTTTTCTTTGGTTCTATCCCATTTAAATCCATAAACGTCATGAGTACTCGCTAATGTAGCTTTGTACTTGATAATGCTACAAGCAAATGCTAACATAGCCAATGGATTGAGAATGAGTTCGTTTCTAAGGTCCACCAGCGTCCGCGTTTACAAACTACCTTGCGACTGTTAAGTGCATTGTGGCCAACTGGGTCAATTTGGCTCGGTTATTGCACATTTGGTGGCGTAAAACTGTAGTAATACTCCTTATGGCAAATGCTGGTTGGCTTAGCCTGCACGCTACTTGGAACAGTGAAAAAAAGAACTTGGAACACTCCCCGTATCGGAAGAAGTTAGCCTATGCTATAGTAGATACCACCTTCCTGTTGCTGATGCACGTAGAGCCGCCATCTTACGTGTGTTTAGCGCCAATTAATTCATTAACGATTTTGATACGGATTGTTTTGTTACAAACATAAGACATGTAGCAATGCTAATTTTCTATCTTTTCAGTCTAAAGAGACTACAAACAAACCCTAAGAAGCATCTTATTCAGTAGTGGTGAATGCCGGTTGGAGTCTGTCAGCAATAAGTGTCCGCGCGGATACACGAAATGTTGATTCCGGTAACTTCCAGATGCCGCAAATATGTTTTTTAAAATGTATTAAATTAGCTTCGAAGCATGCATTTTTGCGTCGACCAATTTTTGTGGTCGACCCAACCGACTTGGTCGAGTTTTTTCCCCAGCCCTAATCAAGTGTGAAATTTTAGTATCATGACAACCCTAATTTAAAGAAGTAATTTGTTTATTTATTTAAAATATAATTTATATATTTAAATTATACATAATTTGAGCTTCCAGTTTGTAAAACCTACGAAAACAAGGTTTCAATTTTTTTTTAATCGTTTTCACACTTCCACTCTTTATTTTTTACCATTGCTCTTATGTTGGTGTAGCACAAAGATCCGTTGTGCATTTCATAATGTGCATTTTACAAAGTGATGTGTGGCACTAGTGTACTAGAGTAGCTACACTATCTTTTCCTGTTTGCGGTTAGGGTTGGGTTAGGCTGATGTATTTTTGTTTGTAGCTTTTTAGATGGCTCTACTGCCATTTTTCATCAGTTATCTATCCATCCATCCCATCCATCTTCTTCTGCATCAGCAGCTTTAGTGAGGAAGCCCAGACTTGCCTGCCCTGCAGTTACTATGCCCTTCTTTGCCGGGTGGGATCGAAAGGCCAGCTGGGAAAAAGTAATTAGGTTCTTAAAACCTTTTTTCCCCTGCTCATTTACTACCACATTTAAAAAGTAAAAAAAAAAAAGTTAAAGTACCACACCTATTTGTGCTGAGTTTCAAATTGCCATCGCCAATAAATGGTCACTTTGGAATATTTTAGCCTTTGCTGCTTCTTGGTAAAAGATAGGAAACAAGCATGCTTGTTGTAATTTCATTTTCTAGTCACGTAGTTATTTATCTGCTGCTAAATAAGTGTTAGATTCAAACTTCAAAATTCTACAATGCTCTAAATCTACCCAAAATACAAGCCTATTGCTTCTGCTTTTTAGCTGCCCAGCATCGCACGTGCAAATGAGTATGAGATGAGGTGTTTCTCTAGAAGCAGACTACCTTGTATACTTGATAGATGTAAAGCTGCTGAGCACAGAGGCAATCCTTTATTTGTACCATGGGTTGATTAGATTAGTTGCACTGTTCTGCTCTTCTAAATTGGTTTACATCCTGATGAAAGTGCCTGTGTGATAAGCATAATGATTTCCCCGATGGTGTCATCCTGTTGCTTATAGGAAGTAATAGGTTTTGATCTATATTTATATCATCTTCAAAGTCAAAATCCTGCAAATTACACTTTTCCATTTGCTTGGTCCATCCAATTATGTTTGGCTTTGCTTAATTCTTCGTGTTCATGCGAAAATGACACCTGGCAAAAAAATGAAAGAAGAGCATTAGAGGAGCACGTTGTTCCTTTGTTGGAAGTCTGATGACTTCACACCTTCTTCCCATCAAAAGTAGAAATAATTAACAGAGGTAGGCTAGGCACGTCAGTAAATTTTGCCGGTCCGTCATTCATCAGCGGCCCTGGGCACCCTTCTTTCATCGCCAATCAGTCATTATTTAAAGCCAAACCAAACTGTAAATGTCAGTCCGTCTTAAATTTAACCAGTCTGCCAGCCCGTCAATCATCAACCCGTCAAAAAACAAACAAACGTCACAGTCCAACAGATAAATGTTAAAATCCATATAGTCAATGCAATCCACTCAAGCAGGTTGTACTCTTGTTTGTTCCCGCGAACAAACACACAAGACATGCGGGGCATTTCTGTTACTCTTCAGTTTTCCAATAGCGGTTTAATTGAATAGTTTTCAGTGTTTGCCACAAATGATTAAATCTACTTGGGTGGGTGGACTCCGTTGAAAAATTCTTCTGGGAAAAAATTGTGCCATTTTGCACTTTATATCGTGCATATTAGTAAAAATGTTGTAACATTACTCAGTGACTCCATATTTTATATTAAAATAATAATACAAATAAAATAAGGTTGTCATAACGGATTATAAGTGGAAAAAAACAGGATTGGGATGGATCGGACGTGAATACACAATCCCAAAGCACAAACTGTGATCATAAAGTGCACAAAGTGCTTTGCGGTGGTTAAAAAGAAAATATTATGGGATAATTCTGGCCAAAATTAATAATGCTTACCTTGCAAAGAAGAAAGCAAAACAATGAAAAACATCAGACACTTTAACCCAGACGTCCACAATCCATTCACATACCGTGGCGTACCTTGTCCAGCCGGCGCTGCCTCCCAGCTTGTTTTAGTGGAGTGTGTTCGCCTTCTCTCATTGATCGCTCCCATGCTTTTTCTATCCGTTCCTGCTCTGTCTCGGCCCGTGATCAAGTAGTCTCTGCGGATCGCAAGACAGGAGGTCAATCTGCAGTCTGGCATTTTATTTTCTCTTTTTATTCACTTTCTCGTTCCATCTCCACATTCGAGTACATACTCTCTTCTGCCTTCTCCCCTCCGTCCGCCGCTGTACCTTAATACAAGCCAGCAGCCAACTAGCAACAAGCGTGAACCAGCCCAGTAATCAGAAACGCGTGTTAGCACAGCAAAATTTGCCCCGAGAGTTGTCTTGAAGGAAAACGTCTCCGGAACTCGGTGCACACACAATAATATTTTAAGACTTTTAAGTGTGCCTTATAGTCTTGAAAACACGGTAAATTTTCTAGAAAACTTCTTGGGCGGCGGCCAGTTTACTTGGAAGGCCCGCCCAAGTATTAACATGGTGTGGGAATGGCAGGTTTTTGCTTCCTTAGATGCATAGAAGGTGTCAAAATTGACCCCAGGGCTTGTTTTTTTTGCACTGTTTGTTCAATTTACATTTTTATCGTTTAATCTTCCATGTATTCCTCAAATAGGTTGTTTTTGACATGAGGCTAATTGGTTTTGTGTCTAATTGTTACAGCTTTTAAGTTTATTTTTATTTTTATACTTACCCAACTTTTCCATAAGTCACAACGTCCCTATGGAATTTCAAAGGTTAACCCTAAAACCATTAGATTTTTATCAACTGTGATGGTGATACATTTACTGTTGATCCAAACATGTAATCCCAGCAGTTTGACCGCCCTGGTCATTTTTACAGTAACATAATAACATACATGTCTAACTTTCAAAATATTATCATCACTTTTATACCTCATGGTTTATGTGCTGTTTTCCACATCCATGAGTTTTGTGTTATCATCAAACATATAAAGACAAAATATAATATACAATATGCCAGCGTGCTATTGCAGTCCAGCTAAACGACACACCTCCGTGGCGGCCATTTTGGCAAGGGCAATGTTCCCGTCAGAGGCAATGCATTGACATTGAAATCAAGTCACAACTTGCTCATTTCTCAACCAATTTTTTTTCAGGTTTACTTTTTTGGCGATGACAAAATGTGCTATGAATACAGAATTATGAAAAGAAGGCCAAACAATAGTTTTATCTCTTTCACTGCCACTGACGTTAAAAGACGTCAAGTAAAAACCTAAGGAGGGCCGCCAATGACGTTAAAAGACGTCATCCAATTTTTTATTTTTTTTATTTTTGAAACGGGTGGAGGAAAGCCTTCCCCAGCTGTGTTGAAAGTTTCAAGCAGGTCTAGTGAGCCTAATGACTATTTTTGGCCCCTAGATGGCAGCAATGACTCTCTTTTGACAAGATTGGGTAGGCGTCAGCAGAAGACGTGAGGCGGGGCTAGAGTGTTGAGGGGACATTGGCTGAAGAAGCCATAATGGCGACCGGTTTGCAAGCAGCTCACGGTCGAGCTGTTTTTTTCAAAGACGAAAAGCATACCAACGCTATAAAGAGCACATTGATGACGACGATGATCATCATCATGATGATGATGGTGGTGACTCCGAGGTTGACGGCGAAGTTGGAAGCGTTGACGCGGCGGCTATGTCGACGTCATAAAAGGTTCACGGGCTAGCGATGCCAACACCGGAAAAGGCGGAGCACAACCGAGCACGCTCAGGCGGACGTTCAATCGGACGACGAAGAGTGCCCCGAGTCCAATGCATATTCATCGGAGGAGTGTGTACAGTCTGCTACTTGCTATTCCCCGGAATAAAAGGCCGTCTGCACGCGAAACGGACAATGGAAAGTGAAAGTTATCTGTTGTGCAAACCCTGCTCTCTCTCCTTGCACGCAGGAGAGTGTTACAAAAAGAAAAACTGTATTTGAAACATCGACATAATTGTAAATAGTACCACAAAACCTCTACAATAAACAGGAACGCCGACAGGAGGCACACTCTGTTGCCATGTTTGACAGTTACTGCCTTTTTTTAACAACCTTAAATGAGATGAAAGGAGACTTTTAAGTTGAGTATTTGCATTTTACTCAAGACTTTCAGTCTTTAGTCTGAGACTGAAAATCTTTTGGTGTAAGCCCAGCATTAGTCGAATCATCCATCCATCCATTTTCTTAACCGCTTAGTCCTGACAAGGGTCGCGGGGGGCACTGGAGCCTATCCCAGCTGGCTTCGGGCAGTAGGCGGGGTACACCCTGAACTGGTTGCCAGCCAATCGCAGTAGTCGAATACACTAAATACAGCAACAATTTTGAGTCTACAACGTTTAGTTTAGGTGTGAGAGCCAAAATGAACTTTTTATTGCTTTAAATGCGTTTTCAGCCCCTGAATGTACACTTAACTCTGACTGCCAGACGTTTTCAGAAACGGGATGTCGCCAGTGCCAGCCGATTTAAGCATTTTGACTGATCTTTCAATGTCCACAGAAAATGTTGTGTTTGGACTATGGAAACACACAAATGAAAGATTGAACTCTCATCTTCCATCAGAAAAAAAAGTTTGTTTCTACCTTATTCCGTTCTTCAGTAATCAACAATAGAAAATGGTTAGTTTCACCGAAATGCTCTGTTTTGAAACAAAAAAGCGGAGAAAAAGAGCTTTTTGTGAAACGATGTTATTTCATGCACTGTAGTGAATTCTACACTTATTTTTGTCCATGAATGATGCCACAAACACCTAAATAGTGCTTTACTTCTGTAAAACACTTACCACCAACAATGAAAGTGTTTTTTGATAGCACAATACGTTTATTTCCATTCAACAGTGTAACAATTTGACAAAACAATTTCGCAAACTATTTACAAATGTGTGCAACTGTGGTACTATTTACAATTATGTGGATGTTTCAAATACAGTTTTTCTTTTTGTAACGCTCCCCTGCGTGCAAGGAGAGGGAGCAGGATTTGCACAACAGAGTAGTTTCACTACCGATTGTCCCTTTCGCGTGCAGACGTTACACTTTCTTGACGGCCTTTTTTTCCGGGGAATAGCAAGTAGCAGACTGTACACACTCCTCCGATGAATATGCATTGGACTCGGGGCACTCTTCGTCGTCCGATTGAACGTCCGCCTGAGCGTGCTCGGTTGTGCTCCGTGTTTTCCGGTGTTAGCATCGCTAGCCCGTTGTTGGAATTTATTGCTATATTAATATAAATTTAAGTTAATAATCTGACTCCAATTTGTGACCTTACCAAACTATCACCCATCCAACAATAGCATGCTCGTTCTGCAATAGAAAGGTATCAGGAAGCCGGCATTTTCACACACGAGTGGATTTATTCCTAACACTCAAATCTAATACATAACAGCTGGGGTCCCGGGTCCCTACTCATACAATTCTATACGTCTCTGTCTCAAGCAGCCAACGTAGTCTCATCCGAGTTGCCCCAGTGAATAGTTATACTACACAATATTTAAATGACACAGAAACAAAGGCATCCTGGCATTATTCTATTGGCTATGTGTTTTCTGCAGTTTAACTTTAGCTTGCTTTTCATTGGCCGATCTTCATCCGCAGCGTCACTGGGTGGCTTCTCCTGTTTTGTACTTTTCCGCCCCGGTGTCAAACAAATGTGGTTTACAACATACTTTGATCTTATCACGGTCCTGCATCTCCCCCTGCAATTAGCATCCTTTGTTGGCAACATTCCATTCCTAACACGCCCACGTCCATCACACACATCCTGTATTTCACCCCCACGCACACAAACTCTTATATTCCTTTAATCACACACATCCTGTATTTCACCCCCACGCACACAAACTCTTATATTCCTTTACCGTGAACCTTTATGACATCGTCATAGTCGCCGCGTCAACGCTTCCAACTTCGCCGTCAAACTCGGACTCACCATCATCATCATCGATGATGATCATCGTCGTCATCAATGTGCTCTTTAGCGTTGGTCGATGCTTTTCGTCTTTGAAAAAAACTGCTCGAGCGTGAGCTGCTTGCAACCGGTCGCCATGTTCTCTTCCCTTCCCCAGCCATTGTCCCCTCTAGCTCCGCCTCACGTCTTCTACTGACGCCTACCCAATCTTGTCAAAAGAGAGTCATTGCTGCCATCTAGGGGCCCAAAATAGTGTTATATATTTATGTTGCAGAATACTATAAAATGTATTGACTGTGTTTTCATACAGTTCAAAACTAAGCGTGCTGATATTACATTCTGATGGTATAACAGTAAGCAAAAATGTTGAGTCATGTTATCACAGTAATAAAATTACAGCTCTAAAATGTCCTTTTTTTAAATTATTTGGGTAAATAAAAACAGTATTTTTTCCCCCATTAAATATAATTTAATGAAAACATTGCATGTTTGGCATATTAACAAACATGTACCATGTTAAGTTTAAATAAATAAATGTTTACAATCTCATTATGTTTTAATTCTTCTTAGCAAGTCAGTGTCCCATCATGTGAAGCTCTTTTTAGAACAGACCCCAGCTACTCGTGCTGTCAATGTCACGCTGGCACCTACATATGCGCACTTTTTTTTTCAAAAGGACAATTCAAACCTCGAAGGCCAGCCATTTGTATCTTTCAGTGGTGTGGACTCGAGTCATGTGACTTGGACTCGAGTCATGAATTTGATGACTTTCGACTCGTCTTGACAAAATGTTAAAAAACTTGCAACTCGACTTGGACTTTACCAACAATGACTTGAGACTTCACTCGGACTTGAGCTCTTTGACTTAAAAAGACGTGCTTCTTCCACCAAAACAAAAAGATTAAAATGTATGTTGACGAGTAAGTTCCTCTCGGTGTGTGTGCGTATGCGTACGTGTGCGATCTTGGCTGACAGTGACACAGCACTGTCATTCAGACATGTCAGGGAAGCCACAAAGGCGCAAACACGCGCCGCCTATGCTAAGGCAAACTTCAAAATAAAGCTGACCAAATATATAGCATAAGTCATAACAATAGATTTTTTTTATGCATGCCCAGTTTTTACACAATGGCATTTTTTTGCATAAAATTCTTGTAATTTGATCCCAAAACAGGCTTTTCCTTTAAAGTGTGATAATTTAGTAATTTATGAAAACCTTTTTTCACTTTCAACCGCTCAAAATGTTCAGTGGCATCAGACCTATCCATACATATATAGTTTTTTTTTTTTATGCCCCAATGGACAATAATAGCAGTATTATGCTAACAGCAAAACTAACTATGCTGTATATATGTATATATATATATATATATATATATTATGGATGGATATAAATCAAAGTAAAATATTTCATATGACATAATTAGACCCTTGAATAAGTCAATAAGTCGTAACAAGATATTTTTTTCTTTAGAATAAGAAGGTCAAAGTCACAATAACTGATTTTAATGACAGAATTTATGAGTAACACTTTAGAACAAATATGCAGAATTCATGAACATGAAACACCAGTTGAAACGAAGAACTACTACTAACTAAACACCAGAACTACTTTTTTTTCCATTTAACATTTCATGCAATGGGTCTTGGTGTGTTTTTTGCAAATGTAAGTTGAACCTTTATGACGTCGTCATAGTCGCCGCGCCAACGCTTCCAACTTCGGCGTCAAACTCGGACTCACCATCATCATCATCGATGATGATCATTGTCGTCATCAATGTGCTCTTTAGCGTTGGTCGATGCTTTTCGTCTTTGAAAAAAACTGCTCGAGCGTGAGCTGCTCGCAACCGGTCGCCATGTTCTCTTCCCTTCCCCAGCCATTGTCCCCTCTAGCTCCGCCTCACGTCTTCTACTGACGCCTACCCAATCTTGTCAAAAGAGAGTCATTGCTGCCATCTAGGGGCCCAAAATAGTGTTATATATTTATGTTGCAGAATACTATAAAATGTATTGACTGTGTTTTCATACAGTTCAAAACTAAGCGTGCTGATATTACATTCTGATGGTATAACAGTAAGCAAAAATGTTGAGTCATGTTATCACAGTAATAAAATTACAGCTCTAAAATGTCCTTTTTTAAAATTATTTGGGTAAATAAAAACAGTATTTTTTCCCCCATTAAATATAATTTAATGAAAACATTGCATGTTTGGCATATTAACAAACATGTACCATGTTAAGTTTAAATAAAAAAATGTTTACAATCTCATTATGTTTTAATTCTTCTTAGCAAGTCAGTGTCCCATCATGTGAAGCTCTTTTTAGAACAGACCCCAGCTACTCGTGTTGTCAATGTCACGCTGGCACCTACATATGCGCACTTTTTTTTTCAAAAGGACAATTCAAACCTCGAAGGCCAGCCATTTGTATCTTTCAGTGGTGTGGACTCGAGTCATGTGACTTGGACTCGAGTCAGACTCGAGTCATGAATTTGATGACTTTAGACTCGTCTTAACAAAATGTTAAAAAACTTGCAACTCGACTTGGACTTTACCAACAATGACTTGAGACTTCACTCGGACTTGAGCTCTTTGACTTGAAAAGACGTGCTTCTTCCACCAAAACAAAAAGATTAAAATGTATGTTAACGAGTAAGTTCCTCTCGGTGTGTGTGCGTATGCGTACGTGTGCGATCTTGGCTGACAGTGACACAGCACTGTCATTCAGACATGTCAGGGAAGCCACAAAGGCGCAAACACGCGCCGCCTATGCTAAGGCAAACTTCAAAATAAAGCTGACCAAATATATAGCATAAGTCATAACAATAGATTTTTTTTATGCATGCCCAGTTTTTACACAATGGCATTTTTTTGCATAAAATTCTTATAATTTGATCCCAAAACAGGCTTTTCCTTTAAAGTGTGATAATTTAGTAATTTATGAAAACCTTTTTTCACTTTTAACCGCTCAAAATGTTCAGTGGCATCAGACCTATCCATACATATATAGTTTTTTTTTTTTATGCCCCAATGGACAATAATAGCAGTATTATGCTAACAGCAAAACTAACGATACTGTATATATATATATATATATATATATATATATATATATATATATATATATATATATATATGTATTATGGATGGATATAAATCAAAGTAAAATATTTCATATGACATAATTAGACCCTTGAATAAGTCAATAAGTCGTAACAAGATATTTTTTTCTTTAGAATAAGAAGGTCAAAGTCACAATAAATGATTTTGATGACAGAATTTATGAGTAACACTTTAGAACAAATATGCAGAATTCATGAACATGAAACACCAGTTGAAACGAAGAACTACTACTAACTAAACACCAGAACTACTTTTTTTTCCATTTAACATTTCATGCAATGGGGCTTGATGTGTTTTTTGCAAATGTAAGTTCCACATTTTGCGCAAAACATTTGAAGCCCGAAGTGGCTTTGTGCAAAGGCCACATTGTTTGCGCTTAGACGGGGGTCCAGCACGCTGCTCTGCATGCTCCACTTGCTCCACCAAGCCTTCGATAGAAGGCTTTGCTTCCCGTTTCAAAATTTCAGGCCAAATTAGAGCCTTGTCTAGTTCCTCAAGCTGCTTGAAGCTTTTCTTATGGTTCGCTGTATGATGCCCTAGTTGGAAAACAAATCTAATGCAGTTTCAGGGCTGCTGATTCTGGCTACTGCATAGAGGGTTGCCCCGGGGTTAGGAATGGGATGGGGGAAATAATGTGTGGCTTCTTCGTGAGTAGGAGACCATAATTTTTTTTTTTTTTTGAGAGACACTCACTAATTTCTTTGCCCTGATCACCCCTCCATTTTCATCATCCTCTACCTCCCCGTCGTGTTCCATCTCCGCCCACCACCCCCCTCGCTCTCACCTCCGCGATCATCTGCGTCCACTTCCCACACCTCGTCATGCTCATCTCCGTATTCATCGTCATCATCCTCTTCCTTCTCCGGCATTCAAAGTCCAGGAGTAGACTCTTCAACCTCTTACGAGCTCTCTGAACTAGCGTCCAAATAAAATTCTTCTTCGGAATTAGTACTTTCTAAAACGAGCTGAATCGCGTCCTCCAATACCATCTTTCTAGCCATTGCTACCAGTTATGGTGAAAGAAATGCAAAGTAGTGATCATCGCGAGAACGACCTAAAAAATGCCCAGAACCAATAAGAGTAAAGAAATTCCAGCACCCAACCAGTAAGAGTTGAAATTCAAACAATAACAATAAACAAGTGCATTTTTTTTTTTGCATTTGTGGGCAGTACCTTTGTATTTCCTAGTGCACACCTGCAAATATGCATGCCCAAATGAAAGTGAGCTCAGACACATTAACACCAAACTTTTTTGTAATGCCAACCGTTTTTATCACATTCATTTTGGCCAATCGGCAGCGGGCTTTGCACAAGCAAATTCATTTATTAGCCTATGGCGCCACCTAGTGGATTTTGGGTGTTAACACTCTCAACACACAAATTCATCTATTTTCATTTTTATGACTCATCAAAGAAGCAATTGCATCAGTAATCACGGAAAATGCATTATAACACATCAGGTTTACAGCATATCAAAAACTGTGATTTATAACGGGAGTCAATGAGCCAAAATCGGCATTATTACAAGAATTTCGAGTGAATCTCTCCCTCCTGTTTGCAATAATTATAAATTGCAGCATGGCGCCATTTTGAACTTCTACATTTTTTTAACAATCCTGGTGAAATGTCAGGTCTCTAGTGTATTTTTTTCAAATGCTTTTTCTTTGATGAAACACAGAAAAACGTAAAAACGCCAGAAAATGGACAAATAACACAGGCGGGTTTTAAGTTTACCCCTCCAAAAACACTTACTACATTTGCCCCTAATGCCTTTCGATTCGCAACAGCAAATGATTGTAACACCCTACAGAACAAACTCAGACTCATCTCTCCGACGACAGTTTCTTTGTTTAAAAACAAGATTCAGGAAATTGTAGTTGACACCTGTCCTTGTTAATATAAGCATAAGTGCCCTTCTCCTCTTTTTTATAATTATGTTGTATGAATAAAGTTATTAAAAGACAAGTGAAGCTTTTTTTAAATATATTTGTATTTGTATTTTGTTTTTTATCCTCTAGGCTCCTTTATGATGTACTCACTCTTTGTATGTTTACATATTTGGTTTATTAAAAAAAAGAAGAAAAGTTGTTTGCGCTGACAGTCCGTGCTTGTGTGACGTAATGCGGAAGTGAGAGAGAGACGAGCAGTATTTGTCTAACTACTGCCACCCAGAGGCTTGGCGTGCATGTAAATGAGCTTATAAACGCACTTCTCTGTTTGCAAACGAGGCAATATGCACAGACTTTTTTTTCCACACAGGGAGGGGGGAAATATTTGTTTTTAAAATACCCGGCTACGTGTAGACAGCCTAAGTCCTTACTCGTCTCACAATTTAAATGAAAACGGGAGTTTGCTCATTCTCTGTCTATGTTTCAAGGTTTGTTTAACTCTAAAGTCCTGTCTAAAGTATACTGACACCTTTTCTTCTGTCCAGCTTTCACCCAATGTTGCAAAGATTCAGGCTTCTTCATGGTTTTTAAGTGTCAAGAGGTGAACACTGCCCTGAAAGACTGTCTGACAAAACAGTGAGTACTCAGCAGTTTCTTGTCACACTAGCTAGCCTTGTTAGAGGTGGGCATTCCGTCAATATTGGCAGAAGGTCAGTCATTGATGGACGCCCATTTTGTTGACAATTAACGGCTGACAAGAAACTTAGAAAAATTGATGGACTCAACATTGCCAAAGTGGGTTTTTGTTCGTCAATGTGATTATATCTATCCACTTATCAATAACTGGGTCACGGACTGACGGACTGACTAATGACGAAAAGAAAACATTGACGGACTCCCACTTCGGTAATGTCTCTCAAGTAAGTTGACAGCAGACGCTGGTTGGTTATCTCACCTTGTTTAACTCATTCAAACCCAAAAAACGTATAAATAAATTTTTTAATACTTTGTCCTTCACTACCCCCCAAAAATTATTTATATGTTTTTTAATATATAAATAATTTTTTTAATACTTTGTCCTTCACTCTCCCCAAAAATGTATTTATAAGTTTTTTTACGCTAGGGCATACAAAATGCAATGCCGTCTTGAAACCAAGTGCAAACGGTAATTGGGGATACTAAAAAAAAGTCTACTTAATTTTGTTGACAATTGTATTATACAGCGCCTGTTGCCAGCATTTAGCGGCAGCTCCAAGCGCCTCTAATGCTAATGTGGCTAGCGTCGCAATGCTAATTTGGTTAGCGTTGCTACGCAACTACAAGGGCCTTTAGAAAGGCAACTGCTTTGATGCTGACAGCCTGACACCTTTACCTTTTGTCTCTTGCCAGCTACATGGACCCGGACTTTTATGAGATGTGTAAGCAGGAATACATTCATGAAAAGTTGGAGTTTCAGAGGACGGGGATCCCTACAAAGAACAGACAGCAAAAGCTCCCAACAAGCATTTAACCACAAGATGAAACATTTAGCTTCCCACACAAGAACTTTGTTCTTTTTTTTCTCCCACTGATTGTTGAAATTTTATGTTGTGGTGTACCTTGACTTTTGTTTCAATGAATTGTTTGAGATGAGGAAATCACCAGTGCCTTCAATGTCCTACTTTCATGATATATCACTGTAGTGTGGACCTTTGACATTTTCTATAAATTTTACCTGAAAATCAAATGGGTGGATGGGCGAGTACCGATACCAGGTATCGATATCGGGCTGATACCAGGACACATTTCACAGTATCGGTACTCGCGACACATATTGATACTGGTATCGGCCCCCGCTCTTGTGACCGTTTTTCGATCAGGAATTAAAGACTGAAATGTTTATTTTGCATTTATTGTCCGCCACAGGGGGCTCCGGTAAGAGAGCATTTAAGTCTTTAGTTGTACTCAACAATTTAATTAGCTCTGAAGTGCAGACAGATCTTTGTATATTATATAGTATTATGTTGACCACTACACTGCTATGAGATGAATGACGAACGGAGAACATGAAACAGGAAACGGGAATACAAAGCAGCCTATTTAATTAAGGAAAAGGAGCTTTGTGGAGCACAAGAGGAGAACGAGCGACGTAAACTGCTGGACGCTGTTTGCAAGCAGCGTCGAGGTGTGTTGAACAAGCAGGGTTTGACTCGCCAGAGCCAGCGAGCAGTCCATCCAGCGAGCATGAGCCAGAGAGCACTGGCGAGCATTAGCTGGAGCGGCTAGCGAGAATTGGCTGGAGCATCTATCAACGGCGGCTAGTGGGAATTAGCTTGAGCGGGACGCAGCAGCCTCCACGCCGGACGCAAAAATTTTGCAATGAAAACATCTTAATTGATAAAGATGACATACACAATTCCTGTAGGTAACAAGATTGGCAGGGCAACCAACCATGTCGTCATTATCAGATTTGCAACTAGAAACAAAAAAAATCCATCTATTTAATCAGGGTAGTAAGTTAAAGGGAACTAATGTCTATGGTTCTCTCCACTAAATGCACACACACGCTGAAGGTATTATTTGATTACTATATTAAGTGTATCTTTGCGTGTTCAAAAATAATTGAAAAATGAGATCTGATGAAGAAGCCTTCTTTATAATGAATTTATTTTAAGAGCTCTTAAAGACACTTGAGTAAATGCTTACATTCCAAAAGTGATGTTAAGCCTCGAGTGTGTCAATATGAAAACACACAGTCGTTTTATAGATGAAAAAAGCATACTCCTCCTCTGAGGCTGGACAAAGGGTTAGTAATTATAATAGACAGACAAGTGATTTACTGACATGTTTACTCCATTTCCCCGTCCAAAGCCGGAAATATATGATTAGACAGGTAATGTCATGCGACCTAGACTCCCTCAGACCCACAGTGTTATCTTCCATGAGAACTTGACTCCCATGTACATTCCTATCTCACCAGCTGGAAGGGAGTGAAAAGTGTTATTCATTACAATACAGTTAATATGCCCAATATATTTCACACAAACATTATCACAGTTATATGGCATCTATATACTATAAGTAAATTCATAAACAGAAAAATATGCATAGAAAATGTTAAATGTCTTCAGTCCCTCAATGAACAAATATATTTGTTCAAAATAAGACATTAAACCCCTTAGAAATAGTCTTGAGAAAAATTCCAGCCGGATCTTCATCTGATGTCGCCACCGCGGTCATAGCTTTAGAAGTTACAGATTCTACCATCATATAAGACGACTTGTTTTGTACATCTTGCTTTTCAATGGCTGTGGCAATAAGCCGCGTGCACAATGATCTCAAACAAGGAATACAGCAACAACCGCAAGTTGTCAAAAAAGCTGCAAATACGGATACTGAAATTAAAATTGATGAAACCAAATTTTTATATCTTCCAAAAGCATCCATCCAGTTATCCCAAATTGACGTATCGATACCGGACTGCTCTTTCATTTTTTTTATTAAGTGTTCGGAGTCCCTCAATGGCATTGGTTGAACTTCCATCCGGTGCAGTGTTATTAGGAATAAAAGTACAACATTGTTCTCCGAACATAGAACAAACACCACCCCTTTCTGCAAGTAACATCAATCAAAAATTTAAAATTTAACCAGCAAATTCGCCGTAAGTGTTCCACATCTGAGTCCAATCCAGAAGCTAAAATTTAAAAGGAAAATGGGCAAAAAATTAGAAGACCAAATTCAACAAACGCAAACAACGGAAAATATAGTATTAAAGATTAGAATAAATTTTATACTACCCTAATTCACATAAGCCGTTCTCAATTTCCGAAACTGCGTTGCTATAGATCACATCTCCTTTTCCAACACAGTACAGAGTGCAAACTGTACCCAAACAGACCAAAATATGACTCAAAGGGCCAATCTCAGATGACTCGAACTTTGAGTCCACAACTGGAGTTCATATTCCTTCCTGTCCTTGTTGATAGCAGTTTATGCAGGGCAAAGTTCAAAGCAGGCCTTAGCTGTCACTGGAGACCCCTGACAGTTTCATCAGGACGGCTGTGATGAGAGTTTGAGGTGTCTGCTCAAAGAGTTGATGGACATTTTGCTCAGATAATTCATAAGAGTCATTGAACAGTCTCATGGCGAGCGGATTTGCAGTATACCATCCTTTTCGCAGTCCGTGTGATCACTTCCCCCCCCGAAAGTGACCATTGTTCAGTTCGCCGTTCACTCTGTGCACCAAGCAGAGCAGTAGCATTCCTAACAGCCAGGTTTTTCCAGCACGTTGGAGACACCCAAGAACAACACCTCTCGTCAACACTTATACACTCGGAACAGACAGAGGGAGATGAGATCACAGCAAGAGATTTATATGCTTGTTATAATTAAAAATAATAATTTTCTCAAAAAATATGTATTTTGTAGTTTTATTTAAATATGTTCACTACACTATAGCAAGTAGTATTACTATATTTACGCATATGTCTACCATAGACGACTTCTTCATTACATGTTACCTTAAATTATGCTTCCACATGGAGGGAAGTCTCAAATTCCAGGACTTCTCAGACTTCTAGAATGGGACTCAGATAAGGACAAAGGTTAAATCATTTTCACACCTACGAATGAGTCATGAGAGATGCAAGGGGAAAAAATCGAAAATAAAAAGTCTTAATTAAAATTTGGTTTTATTACTTATTCAACTATAAAACACACAGATCTGATTTTAAAAATAATATGGATAGTGGCCTGTAGTTATCATCTAGACCTCTTTATCTTTCCGCATTCTTCTCTTACCTAGAAAAGAGAAAAACTCCCATTACAGGACACATTGCCCTCTGACTCCTATTTTCCACACAAATCCCACTCCTCTCTTCCAAGACACAGGGAAGGAGCAGAAAAAGGGGGAGGGAAGATCACATTCAAAACCTATTTTTTCCTACATTCCTATACAAAAAACAAACGCCATTATCACACCAGTCTTTTCTACTCAAAAACAACACCAAACATACAGTTAAAGATTTTAAAGAAAAACAAATGAAATATCCACCCACACATTTCTTATTCACAATTACAGATTCAGTTAACTCCCAAACCACCCGGATAGCCCCCACTTTCCTTATCTAGGTCTCATTCGATTACTCAACAATTCTCTCAACTTTTCAAACCTTTGCGGCACATACGCACACACATACCAACTAGAAAAATTCCCATTATAATCACACAATTGACCCTAGTCATTTTTATAACAAAAAACATACCCTCCAAATCACACAAGTCACACATGCTCCAAACATTTCACCAACTGGGCCCAACAAACACTCACACACAACACAAACTCCTCAACTTAATTCAGTGGCGTCTCACTTGTTAAACCAATTCAAAAGGCCATAATTCTCACCGCAACGTTGCTCATTTCTCCTCCAAAAAAATAAAATAACCACAGACGAACACAAACATCTCCGAAGTGCACGGACTCACTGTAAAATACACCGTTACTTCGTCGAATAATAACATCACCATGTACGTATAGCTCAAATGTCGACTTATTCGCGCACAATCCATCGCAACGTTACGGCCGCGACACAGACACGTCGCGCACATTGTAAGACAAACAACGAAAAACCGCGTGGCCACAACACACCATGGAGCTTAACAAACAAACGCGTACACTCACCAATTCATTTCTAAACCAAGAGCTCTCGCTTGGTTCAAATTTTCCCCGCGGGTCATCTTTCACAGCCAACACTTCATCCAATTTATGTTCCAATTTCTAAACAGATGCGGCTGCCCACAGCTAACTCATCCTCAGCCTTAAAAACAGATTCGCGCGGTAGCGTCTTACCAAAAACTCATCTCCTGTGCATGGCAACTCGTACGCTGGAAGAGCCGCTAGCTTAGCATCAGCCTCCTTGTTCTCAAAATCACTTAACACCGCCATCCGCGCAACTGTCACAGAGCTACCCAACACTAACATTCTAGCACAAACCAACATTTGGTCCACGACCCCACACCGTCTAACTTGTCTTCCATTCGAAGAAACTATAGATGTGTTTTTCACGGAGGTAATCAGCGTCTGGCGCTGTTTACACAATCAAATTCCACGAACACACCACATTTTTCAACGGTGAGAACCAACCACTATCACAATTAGTGCGCATTCAAACATTTAAAAGAGTTTCATACTTACGTTGACGCCGTGGTGGAAATGCGTCCAGCATCATGAACTCACTGTTCGCTTAGCGACCAATTCTGACTCTCGACCGGAAGTATATGCAAATCAAACCATTCTGAGTCTCGGTCAAATATGTCGTCCATTATATGTAGTAATTTAGTCGCTTATAATATTTATAAAGTAAGTGACGTCTCACTTATGATAGTACAATATAACAGATCAAAACTATTCTCATTAATCCCCCCCAAAAATTATTATATATATATATATATATATATATATATATATATATATATATATATATTTTTTTTTTAAATGAAACAGAAATTAAATATCTTTTTTTTTTCTTTCTCTGGGGAGAGCTCAGTATTGATCATTTGACATGTCATCATCATTGTTCTCCCTTTTTTTTATATATATATATTTTTTTTTTTTTTTGGCCCCCCACCCCAACGCGGCCCGCGCCCCCAACCCAACGCAGCAGGACGGGGCACTGCAGGCCCACCAGGCACCCCACCGGCTCACAACCCCCACTCCCCCCACGACCACCCCCCTCCCCCCCACCATCCACCCCAACCCAGCCCCGACCGCCCCCAGGTCCCCAAATCCCCAGACACCCCAGCACCCCCCACCCCGGCACCCCCGCCACCACCCCCCCCCAACCAAGCCGCCCCCACCCCCACCACCACCCACCGACAGCCCCCCGATCCCCAGACCCCGGGGACACACTGCACCCAGGCATCTGCGCCGAAGAGGGGCCGGGCAGCGGAGCGGAGAGGGCACCCGCGCCCACCCCACCACGCGGAGGGACGGAACACCAGGGGCAGAAGGGGAGATGGGGGCACCGGAGGATGGGCGGCATCCCCGAACCCCAGGCCCAGCGGGGAGAGGCCCCGGTCGTCACCCCAACGATCTAAGTGAAAAACTAACCCTGTTACTGAGTTCGCCAGCTTGCCGACTGGCGAACTCTACCCCTAAACAGTGAGTGTGACCCCACCCAGTGTATATACATAAGTGTGTGTGTGGTGCATTAAAATTGGGGGCAGGTGAACCGGAGCAGAGGGAAATGATATCCCCCTCTGCTCCGATCCACCCGCCCCCCAGGCATGTCAAGGAGTTATTAAATTAAATATCAGAAATTAAATATCTTTTTGCGCGACTTAATAAATACTTATCCGGATCTTCGCGGGCGGCTTCTTCACAGCTCTCGCTTCCAATGTGAATGATATCACACGAGCGGCTTCTTCATAGCTCTCACTTCCAATGTGAATGATATCACACGAGCGGCTTCTTCATAGCTCTCACTTCCAATGTGAATGATATCACACGAGCGACTTAATTCGACACAACACACACACCCCGAGGAATTATGTCCCACGGTTTTTAATAATTACCCACAGCACACACACCGTGTGAATGATACCACACGGGCGGCTTATCCTCTCCGCTCACTCCGTAAAATTATACGGAGGGCTTATTCATACCAAAATAAAAATAAAAACAAGACAGCCTATTCCACCGCGGAACAAATCTCATATGCCGTTTCCGAACGGCGGAGCGCTCCCACTTGACGTCACTTCCGTATTCAACGGGCCAACCCCTGCATGGTTCAATGTCGTAGTAATTTTCAAAATCGAGGACTTTCGCGTCCCTTCGTAACAAATACGACTTCAAAAAACCCCCTAACTTGTTCACAGATCTCAAATACAATTTGGTACGGACGTAATGCAGCTCTGAGTAATCCCAAACAAACAGAATTTCTCTACGTGGATAATTAGTCCACTCACCTTGTTAATATTTGCGCATTTAGAAATTCAGTTGTCCAAGATCATGACAGCTGTTGCAAAAACGTCCCAATTTGTCGCCGTCGGAGGTCACCATTTGAAGGTATTATTTGATTACTATATTAAGTGTAATCTTTGCGTGTTCAAAAATAATTGAAAAATGAGATCTGATGAAGAAGCCTTCTTTATAAAGAATTTATTTTAAGAGCTCTTAAAGACACTTGAGTAAATGCTTACATTCCAAAAGTGATGTTAAGCCTCGAGTGTGTCAATATGAAAACACAGTCGTTTTATAGATAAAATAAGCATACTCCTCCTCTGAGGCTGGACAAAGGGTTAGTAATTATAATAGACAGACAAGTGATTTATTGACATGTTTACTCCATTTCCCCGTCCAAAGCCGGAAATATATGATTAGACAGGTAATGCCATGCGACCTTGACTCCCTCAGACCCACAGTGTTATCTTCCATGAGAACTTGAGAACTTGACTCCCATGGGCATTCCTATCTCACCAGCTGGAAGGGAGTGAAAAGTGTTATTCATTACAATACAGTTAATATGCCCAATATATTTCACACAAACATTATCACAGTTACAGTATATGGCATCTATATACTATAAGTAAATTCATAAACAGTAAAAATATGCATAGAAAATGTTAAATGTCTTCAACGCACACACACTCACACAGAACATACTACTTTAAAGGCGAGGTCCGGAGTTTTGACCATTTCTGTTTGTAAAGAAACTTTAAACAAACAATTCAAAACGGACCCCTCCCATGGTTCAACCCATACGAGCTCAACGTTCACGCCCCTTGCCTCTGACCGCACTCAGCCAAGCAATCTGCGAGAGTGAGTAAAGGTATCTTGCATTTTGTCACATTATTGATCCGAGACTGTGCACCGGCGATCACCATCAGGGATAATAGTTCAAAACGACATTCGCCATGTAACGAGGGTGAAATAATCAGGAAGTGTGGAGCTAACAACAGTTTTCAATAACAAAAGAGCACGCTTAACTACCACAACACAACAGCAATAGTGTGCTTAGCTTCCCAAACAAACAGTCTGTGATGCTTTCACGGCCCGTCCAGAGCGTCGGAAACTACCCAACCCTTCTACCCCCTAGCTTCACTTATTGCCAGGTGTAAATATAAGGATATAAAAACCCTTATTTTATATTGTCGAGTTACCCATGTCAATGTGACTTAGCCTAGCATGTCGTTAAATCAGCAAGCTTACCTGGCAGTTACCTGTCGAATAGCAAGCAGGCCAACTCTGCGTTGCTCTTCACCTCAAGCAGCTCCTTCAGAGCTCGGAAGCGGGTAAATGCCAAGCCAAGATTTACTCTCGTTTTCGACCATGTGCATTATCCGCTGCACGTTTTATTGTGGTATAATTTTTTTTTTTCACTTGAGTCACTCAACTCAACATCCCGTCTGCCAACAGTGACACGCCATCGCCAACCTCCGCTCTGCGATTGGCTGGAGAGTAAACAACTGTCTACAACCTGAAACGTCCTGCTGTTGGCAAAACAAACACAAAATGGCAAAATACAGGCTGGGGTGGTGGGGGTTTGAGGACAAAATCACCACCACACATTAACACAAGCTAGTGATGGGCATGAATGAACTGAATCATTAGAATCAGTTAATTAAAAAGAACTGTTTAAAAGATTCGTTCATCGAATCGTTCAATTAAATAAATACATTTTCATACAAATCTTACAGTGTACGTGTACAAGTTTACTGATTAGTATTTACTAAATTTGAGTAAAAAAATGCCAATAATCAACTTGTAGATTTGTATCGGGATTAATCGGTATCGAATTGTAACCTATGAATCGTGATATGGATCGAATTGCCAGGTACTAGGCAATTCACACCCCTATTATTCATTGTAATAATTTATTTCAATTAAAGATATCCCCAACAACAACATCTCCCTGCTGCTATAGCGTGAGGCACGCCATGAGCTGGTGACTCGAAAGACTGTCACTCGCTCTATTTTGTTTTCATGCGTGTTCCCCCCAGTACGTGGATGAACTCCACATTAGTCCTTAGCTTAGAGAAACACATGACAATGAAAGCTTGTCCCCGCTAGCACCGAAGTAGGTGGCAGTACGTTCACTCAATGAATCGTACGCGAACGGGAAATGGCGGTAGCACGTTTACTTACTGATACGTTCGTAACCCAGAAATGGCAAGGCATTCATTCACTGACTCGTTCACTCCATGATATGTTCCTTCTTCGCGAACGGGAAGCTTCCTCATTGACTCATTTATGAACACCAATAGCGAGGCTGTATGTTCAGTAAAAGCCCACCCCCGTCTGACGCTGGCGGCTGATTGGTCGTTCGCAAAGACTGACGGCATGAGCGTGGCTGAGCTCAAATGAACTGAGAAAAGAACGAATCTCTTCATGAAGTGAACCGTTCACTCACGTTCACTGAAAATATATATTTTTTTTTTAATGAAACAGTCGTGAACGACACAACACTAACACAAGCCCAGAGGTGTAGATTGAGAAGAGTTCATGTGTATACATCCTGTATTTATCTGCTTACTTATTTCTGAGTCAAAACGTTGGATGGTGCCTTTAACATAAAGTATAAAGTCATGTGCAGCATGAATCTCAAGAAAAAACAAACAAAACAAACAATAAACAAATGATAAATACCTCGTTGGCTGCGTACTATATAATGAGGAATAAATCAACTTCTTCAATCTTACTTTAAAGCAGATAGTGACAAAATAGCGAGCATTGTACGTGCGTTGTAGCCAGTCTCTTAGCAAGGTGTTTGGTATGTTTGGTAACTTCTGGAAGAGTAAACTACAAGTGTATATATATGTAAACGTTCACAAGGGAATGATATTGCGTCAAAAACAGCAGTTACAGTCTCTTTTAATGAGCATCTAACCAAAAGATTGCAGGTCTATGCCCCATGATATCACAACCTACCAGGATCACTACCCACAGTAACAGTGGTGCAACTACCTACAACTACTAGTGGTATGCAGGCACAACAAAAATTATTTAATTAAAAAATATATATACAATATTCAAGTTTTGTAAGGCCATGTAAACATGTGAAATAATCCGAATATGCTCTTATTCGGGTTTTTAAAAAATGACAATTTAACGCATACACTTGTTTAGTTTAATTCGTTTAAGGAACAAGTCACATTTTGTCCCCTTATTTCGTTTTCCACACACACTATTAATAAAAAAAAGTCCTCATACTACTACTTTATTTAAAGCCACATAATGTTATAAATGTTATTAAATCCCCCAATTCAAGGCTAAAAACGTTAGAGCATAACTATTTATATTATTTTGAGCTTGTACCCATCTCTACTAGAATGCAGTGCATGCTGTTTTTTCAACATCCATTCATGGTCTAATAAATGTAGCAAAGATGTTTGCATTTTCGCAAACTGTTTTTCTTGCCGCCATTAAATTTTGAACATTTAAATTCGCCATGATCCCTTCGTCCACAGAATGCCACATGCCTGACGAATATTAACGGGCAAAAGTTTGGTCAAAGTGCTTCTCACTTTTTTCAACCCTGACCTGTTTTCATGCCTGATTTTGGAAGAAGAGGACGTCCCAAGCGTGAACATTTCAACATGGTTCAATATACAAACACCTTGTGGAACATCTTAAACGTTGGTTGACATGCAGAGACCTCAAAGTGGGCAGAAAGAAAGCTGTTTTATTATGAAGGTAAGATTTATTGTACGATCATAGCTCGTAATCCGGTGCTAGCTAGCTCATCTTGTGTTGCTAATTTTCATGGAAACTGAACACATTGAAATCGGGATTTTCATTTAAAGATTCGAAGCCTACCTTTGGGCTGTGACTTTCTGTCCTGAATTTATTTCCTTTTACTTGAGCCATTATATTGTCATAGCTGAGACGTGTGTAAACATACAAACAATAGCTTGTCCCGGCACTTTCTCTACTTAATGTTTACCTGTATACTTGAACTGAGATATATTAAACTCGACACCCTTTCATAAGATGTTAGTTCATGATTATATATTTGCGTTTTTTATTTTAAAATCCTATACAGTACACACAATATCCCCATGTACTCATCACTCACAGTACTCAATATTGGTGTTGTGAAGCATTTGACCCAAAGGTAACATATACAGACTGAACAACAGGGGTCTAAGGACTGACCCTTGAGAGACCCCACATGTCATGGCCATACGATGAGATTCAAAATTTCCAATTTTCACAAAGTAACTATTTTCCTCCAAATAGGACCTGAATCATTTTAGGACTGTTCCATTTAACCCCACCCAAGTTGCCAGCCTGTCTGACAGTATATTGTGATCAATTGTGTCAAATGCTGCACTGAGGGTCCAGTAAGACAAGCACCGATACCTTCCCTGCGCCAGTGCTCAATCTTATATAATTTAGTACTTTTATCAAAGCTGTATCTGTACTGTGACGAGATCAGAAACCTGACTGGAATTTATCAAAAGGTCCATTTGAGTTCAAGAATTTGCTGAGTTGATTAAAAAACACTTTTTCGATTGAACGTCCGCCTGTGTGCAGAAGTGCTCGGTTGTGCTCCGCGTTTTCCGGCGTTAGCATCGCTAGCCGGTGAGGCTTTATGATGTGATCATAGCCGTCAACGCTTCCAACTTTGGCATCAACCTCGGAGTCACCATCATCATCATCGTCGTGCTCATCAATGTGCTCTTTAGCATTGGTCGATGCTTTTCGTCTTTGAAAAAAATGCTCAAGTGTGAGCTGCTTGCAACGGTCGCCATTATGGCTTCCTCAGCCATTTTCCCCTCAACACTCTAGCTCCGCCTCACGTCTTCTACTACTGACGCCTACCCGATCTTGTCCAAAGAGAGTCATCGCTGCTATCTAGGGGCCAAAAATAGTCAATATACTTTTTTTTTTCTCCAGGAGAGCTCAGTATTCATTCGTTCATTCGATTTGACATCATCATTGCTCTCCTTTAAAAAAACAAAAAAATAAAATAAAAAGTTTTTTTTCTTTTTTTTTTAAAAATATATATACATATATATACATATACACACATATATATATATATATATATATATATTTATTTTTTTTTGTATGTGGGTGAGCATGTGCATGCGTGCGTGCGTGTGTGTATTCATCAGTTCACCTAAAGCCCATTAAAAAAAAATCCCATACTAATAATATAATATAATAATAAATTGCCAAATGCAGAAACAGCTTAGTTATCACGATGTAGTGGCTCTCGCTAACAGACAGAATTAAGTAACCAGAATTAGGTTAAAAAATTCTATATACGTAGACCATGTTTCTATCAATTTTGATATTTGGTTTTTATTTGAGGCAGATATTTTTTCCATTAAAATGTGATTTATGAGGAGGTTAGACCATTGGTCGATATTCAGAGTTTGTTTATTTTTCCAGTTAACAAGAATTGTTTTTTTAGCGATAGTAAGGGCTACAAGTGTAGATTGAAATTGTTTATGTGGTAAGTCAGTTGTTGTTAGGTCACCTAGCAAACACAAGTTTGGAGATAAAGGTATCCTACAGTCCAAAATAGCGGAAAGTTTTTCTAAGACTTTAGTCCAGAAATACATAACCGGAGTACATAACCATAAAGCATGAACAAGTGTCTGTAGTGTTTTGTAAACATTGGAGACAAATGTCGGAGTCTGAGAGTCCCATTTTCTTAATCATATATTGAGTAATGTATGTTCTGTGAATAATTTTATATTGGATAAGTTGTAAATTTGTGTGTTTTGTCATTTTAAATACGTTTTCACAAACTTGAATCCAAAAGTCAGATTCCGGTGCTATAGACAAGTCTGTCTCCCATTTCGAGATGGGTAAAGACATTTTATCAGTACAGACGCTCCCCTACTTACGAACATTCGAGTTACGAACAACGGTACATACGAACATGTCTGCGCGCATGTGCGCATGTCAAAAAATGTTCGGAAAGAGATGCTGTAAGTTAGATTTTGTATTGCGCACCTTTTTCCGAGTACTGTAGTGCTTCTTTCCGCCGCTAATACCGACGCTTGGCGCTGTGAGAGCTCACCCAGCATTGGAGACTCAGCAACATGTCGCGGAGGAGGAGGAAGAAGAAACGCCTGTCGCTCATAGATAAAGCCATCGCACTCTTCGAGCAGCAAGACCCAAATATTGAACGTTGCACAAAGGTTGCAAATCAATTGAATGATGCCATACAGTGCTACCGCATCATTTATGATGAAAAAAGAAGAAAACTGTGCAATCGTCGTTAGATCGCTTCTTTCGGCCAGTTTCTAGTAAATCCTCCAAGGAAGATACTCATCAACCCTCATCTTCTTCTCCTCGACCCTCAACTTCTTCCTACATTGAAGTTACGGAGGAGGAAGTAACTTTTGAAGCCCATTCCAGCGACAACGAAGAACCTCTCATGATATAAAATCCTCCTCTTCCTCCTCCTCCTCCTCCATCAAATCCTTAAGCATCGAGTACATCTTCCAAAAGTAAGTTAAACTTCATTTTATTTATCTTATTACGTACATGTACATACTGTGTGTGTCTCTCGCTCTCTCTCTCTAACATACGTAGTACAGTACTGTACGTATTCTCTTTAAACATAAATTATAATACAAAATATAGCACTGAAGCAACTTACGAACAAATTCACTTTACGAACGATCGCTCGGAACGTAACTCGTTCGTAAGTTGGGGAGCGTCTGTATATGAAAGTAACTTATATATTTTTGAAAGTTTTTTTGTTGTCGTCGGAGAAAGCTTGTTAATATCTTTAGCTAAAACAGGCGGTTGGAGCGTACCCCGAAGTGTTGGAATTTTTTTCTTTATCATATTTTTAACTTGTAGATAATGTAAAAAAATTCCGTTTTTTATATTGTATTTTTGGAGCAAGGATGTATATGATATAAACATATTATCTGAGAAGAGATGGTGGAGATGTGTAATTCCTTTCTGCTCCCACACACCTAAATAAAATGGTTGGTTGTTAAGTTGAAAGTCGGGGTTATGCCATAGGGGAGAAAGCCTGCAGGGCTCCTTGGGCTTTTGTCAATTCTAGTGCCTTCCACCAGGCAGTCACTGTGGCGGAAATCATTGGGTTTTTAAAACAATTATGTCGCTTAATCGATGTTGTAATGAAGAGTAAATCTCGAAGTCTGAGGTTATTACAATCCTTCTAGTTCCAGCTAACAGTTAGTGTCTCTGTTGGGTTGTGCCCATAGAACGATATATTGTAGCTGGTTAGCTATATAGTAGTACACAAAATTTGGTGCCTCTAGGCCACCTTTGGATTTACTTTTCTGAAGAGTAGATAGACTAATCTTTGCTTTTTTTTTATTCCAGTAAAAAAAAAAATCTGGAACCATTTAGCCGTAGGTTTAAACGGAATCATTGAGAAAAAATAGTTTATTTTGGGTAAAACTTTCATTTTAATGGTAGCTATTCGTCCTATTAGAGAAATAGGAAGATTATTCCAGCGCTCCAAGTCACTATAAATGTTATTCAGAAGTGGAGAAAAGTTTAAATGAATTAAATCAGTTAATTTAGGTGAGATTAGGGTTTAGGTGAGAAATAGTCAATATACTAACTAGTTCTGCTTGATACTTTCAGCACAGCTGGCCAAGGCTTTCCTCCACCCGTTTCCAAAAAAAACCCAAAAAAACTTGGTGAACGTCTTTTAACGTCTTTGGCGCTCCTCCGTAGGATTTTACTAAACGTTATTTAACATTTTTGGCAGTGAACGAGTTAAAAACCACCTTTTCAACAATTTTGGTTAAGAATTGAGAGTTGCATTTATCTGTTGAGGAGTTCTGGCGCTGTCTGATTTGGGGGATTTGTGAGTTTCTTGACCACGGCAAATAAGTCCGTGTATTGTTGAGGTTCTTACTAATGATTTCAGAAGTGTTGTTGTCTAGCTATTACTATCTATTTGTTAAAATTGCAAAGACATTGTCTGTACATATCAAAAGGAAGTTGGAGTTTAGTTTTTCTCCACTTTCGCTCTGCTTTTCTGCACTTTGAATTCAAAGTCATTATGTTGGTAGCACACCTCCAAGGGGTTTTAGGTCGGGATGAATTGGTCTTAGTTTTAATAGGAGCAACAGCATCCAGAACATTTGAGATTTTAGAAGTGAATTCATCCAGAAGTTCATCAACAGTCTGTGCATTGACAGTTGGTGATGCAGCCCTTAATTCCATAAACACATTGCTTGTGTTCTCATTTATATACCTTTTTATTAAGAGTAAAAGTGGTTGTCTGAACTTCTGGGATTGTTTGTATTTCAAAGAACACAAAGAAATTATCTGAAATAGCCGGATGTATAAGAGGCTTGCAAATATATGTCTTTAATCTTATTTAACGACGCATATTTTCAAAGCTGCAAAATTTGAGAGCGTTGAGAGGAGTCGCATAAAACCTTTGATTGTGGAACTTTTTATTTTTTAAACAAATAAATACATCCATGGCTCATGTCCTTTTGTAACTGTTCACAAGTACTAACCCTATAGACCAGTTACCCTCAATTTTTTTTCTTCCTTCCCTTAACATTTCACTCTTGGAAATATGTGCTTAGTCATCCTAGGGTGGGGTGAGATGCCTCCACTCTCCCCATTTTCTTTCTAACCTAAACCAGAGACAGTCCAAAAGAGATTACACTTTTTTAAAGTCAACCACAGGCCATGTCACCAGGATGTGAATGTTTGTTTGTCACCAGCCAGCACCACAAGTTTATGCCACCAAGGTATTTTCTCGGAAAGCTTCATCTTCACCCCTGCTGACATTGCAGACTGGCAGTCTGCAAACTCTTGTCAAAGTCATAAACAACATAGGCCAAAAGGTCTGTTGGAATCCTGGTCAGTACATTCCAGCCTTCTTGGAGGTTACACGTGACCAGAGTGCCTTCAAGTGGTTACGATCGGAACTGCCCTCACATGAAACACCTATAATCCACAAAGCAATTTTACACATTTCACATAAGAAATTCATTACACACAAGTGAACTTACGCACAACTAAATGTTTCACATCATGTATGTCTATGAAAAAGGAATGTCATATGTATTTCAACAGGAATGATGCTTGTAAACCCAGAGATTATTTAGTTACTCCGGAAAGAACAAAATTATCTCATGATGCGTTATTAGTGGATATGTTTAACGATAACATGATTTGCTTGGAAAAACTTGACTTGCCAGCCTGACCAAATTTAATTATTAATTCTTTAAATAATTTGGAGTTTAAAAGTCTCTGATTTAGGTTGGGCCAAAAGAGGGGCGCTTGCACACCCTTTGACGGACACGCCCCACAACTTTAAAACAGCCGGCGCGACCTTTATTCAGCGCTCTCGTTTCCGGCCCTCTCGTTTCTGATTCACCTTTTTACCCGTTTTTCGCCTCGTCAGGCACAGAACTGACAAAAGGACTCCCCGGTGCCGTGCCACATTTTTCAACCACGTGACATCTCTGTTCCCTGAACGACCAAGTGTCTTGGGACTTGGCAATCGCACCGAACCGCCGCTGTGCTCCAAACCCCGGCGCACGCCCTCCTTTTGTTTTTCATTTTTTCTTTTTTTTTCTTCTATTTTTTTTTGTGTTTCGTCCCACCTCGGTGGCACAAAGTCGGCAACAAATTTTTCCGTCAACCCGTGTGTCACCCAGCGACCTCAGTTGGGACTCTGGCAGCGCGCAATCCCCATGCGTCAATCCGTACCTGCTCAATCCTCTGAGCGTGGCGGCGCGAGCTGGTTCAACGGCTGGTCTCCCTCGGAACGCAGCGGATCTCGGCCTCAGCAGTGGGATTTGGGCAGCTGAGACGCGGATCTTCGCGCGCGCCGAGCTCACTGAGACGCGGATCTTCTCGCCCCCCAAGCTCGCCTGAAAGCGCCATCCACCTTGAGCCCGAGCTGCGCCGCACCTCATCCAACTGTGGAAAATTTTTATTTTTGCCTTGCCTTTTTGGGACCAATTTTATTCTTCAATCGACCTTCCTTTCGCTAGCTCGATTCAACTCACTCCAGTAAGTTGCAGTCTCATAGCCAATTTGACATATTGCTGGTGCAACTTCCATTTCAATATCTCACAGATTTGGCAAGTCAAATCTTTCCTTTCTACCTCGTTAAGTTGTTCCTTTCTTATTTCTATTAGCTTTTTTTTTTTAAATAATTTTTCTTTTTACCGTATGATAGTTAGGTAGGCAGTGTTTTGATTCTGTATGTGTAACCGTAATGAATAAATGCATGTTTAAAAAAAAAAAAACTAGTCCAGTCTCAATCGTGCTTGTGTCAGAGTGAATTAGTAATTCTTTTATTAATACAAAGAACCACGAACATTGAATGTGGCGACTTCAGATTATGAATAAATAAATGAGGATTTGGATTTTATTCGTTGTGTTTCTCCAAAACTGAAAGTAAACAAAACGTGGTGTCCCCATAGGCAATTGAGGGAATTATGACTTTCTTAAGCGCTAATCAAATTACTAATTTGTCCAAAAATACATCAATTATCGCTACAATAATAAACAGAAACATACAATCATATTTCTTTTTTTTTATTACCCCAGACTACTGTAAATAATACATGCTCTGCATCTGATTTGTTTTGACTTTTATTGATGAAAAATAAGTGTGAGTCACACTTCAATGACATAGGTTGCTTTTCTTCTTTCGTCCACTAGATGTCCCATATGTTGCTTTCACTGAAGCACCAAAGCTCTGAATTGTTTTTGGCACAATATGAAAGAAAGCCTCAAAGGTTCACAAAGCTTCACCCGCACATCATTACATTCATCGCTCAAGCAAAGCCAACAACAGACTAGATAAGCTTCAAACACAGTTTAACCTCACACAGCACACTCTAATCACCGATATATAAACAAGGTAGAACTTCTTCAGCGGCTGGTGGAGAAGATGTGCAGATTATGACAACATGGAGTCAAACATTGGTACCAATCCAACTGTCATTAACCCTAATGAGTGGAGGCTGGCATCAGACATGCTCACTGTTTTGAGTCCTTTTGAGGAGGTCACACTGGCACTCTCAAAACAAAGGGGCATATTCTCCCATTTGCACTTCAGTCAATTTCTAGCACTTGAAATGTGCAGCGATTCTCCCGTCTCCCATTAATTGTGAGGATGCCTGCAAGTCCCGGATTGTGGAGTTTTCCTGAGACTAGGGGTGCACCGATCACAATTTTCTGGCCGATCGTCGATTCCCGATCTTTTAAAAAGTCTGATCTGCCGATCCCGTTTTTTTCCAATCTCGATTTTTTCCATAACAAACAGCTTACACCTTCAGTGTTGCAGTTTTGTTTTAGTGGGAAATATTCAATGATAGCTGTGAAATAATACAAACGGGTTGTTTTAACTGCACATGAATAACTCTCAAATAAAAATGAAAAGCCAATTTGTCATCTCAGAAGAAGAGGATAGTGGCTGACTTTTTCAGACCTCAAGTGACAACATGGAATCGAAGTCTCATTTTAGTGACTAATAAACATAGCAAGACTTAAGTCCACGTCTCTAGTCTGGAAATTATTTGGGGTTGACAAGACGTATCTGATCTTCTCTTTACTTCTCTATCAACATCCTCGAAGCAAATACTGCATCTGTGGTACTCTTTTTTTTTTTTTTTTTTTTAAACCCAGTCAGAAATTCTACTGCTACCTCTCCGAGACACTTCCATACCTCCACAGGTATATCATCAGGAACAAGAGCCTTTCCACACTTCATCCTCTTCAATGGCCTTCTCACTTCATCCTTACTAATTTTTGCTACTTCCCGGTCCACAACAGTCACCTCTTCTACTCTTCATTCTCTCTCATTTTCCTCATTCATCAACTCTTCAAAGTACTCTTTCCATCTTCCCATCACTCTACTGGCATCTGTCAACACACTTCCATCCCTATCCTTTATTACCCTAACCTGTTGCACATCCTTCCCATCTCTGTCTCTTTGCCTTGCCAACCTGTATAGATCAGTATTTCCCTCCTTACTATACAACCTAGCATACAAGTCTTCGTAAGCCTCTTGTTTGGCCTTTGCCACTTCTACTTTCACCCTACGCTGCATTTCCCTGTACTCCTGTCTACTTTCTTCAGTTCTCTCAGTGTCCCACTTCTTCTTAGCTAACCTCTTTCTCTGGATCCACTTCTGCACCTCCTCATTCCACCACCAAGTCTCCTTATCTCCTTTTCCTTCCAGATGACACACCAAGGACTATCCTACCTGTCTCCCTGATCACATTTGCTGAAGTATAGTTGTCCAGTCATCTGGAAGCACCAACACCTTCCTGAAAGTCATACAACACTCTTCCTTTTTCAGCTTTCACCATTTCGTCCTCTGCTCTGGTTCACTCACTTCTCATCCAAACATCATGAAGTTGGGCGTGAATCCGGTGGAACTGTGCTTGGTCGGCCTGTAGGCCATGACAGCGTAAGGGACCATGAGGTCCCAGTCAGAGTCCAATTCACACTGGGACAGCCTGATGAGTGACACCCTTTAATGTGAAGAGGGCTCTTGCATTTTACGCACAGGACTGGCGGCAGGGCCTTCTGGAGAGGCCAACTGCATTGGAGTGCACATGACCTGGACGGTGGACGATCTCAAAGTCGTATTCGGCAAGCTTCTCGAGCCATCAAGCTGAGCTGACCCTCTGGCTCTCGCATTCTTGTTAGCCACCGTAAACTGCTGTGGTCCGTGCGCACCTTGAAATGTCATCCCAGGAGATGTTGGCAGAAATGGGACGCAAAATCCACATTGGCTAGTAGTTCACGTCTCGTGGTGCAGTAATTTTGTTCAGTTTTTGCCAACTTGCGACTGCCATACGCCAGCACACGCTCAGCGCCCTGCTGCACTTGCAACAGTACAGCCCCGAGACCAGCATCACTTGCATCAATGTCCAGAATCATCTCATCACCAGAGGGATAGCCAAGGACGGCGCTGAGGTGAGGCGACACTTGAGTTCGTCCAAAGCTGCTTGGTGTTTGGTGTACCACTGGAAGTGACTTTTTTTTTTTTTTTTAGTTTGGTCTGTTATGGGGGATTATAGGTATTGCGCAAATTGGTCTAAAAGGTACACTGATAGATTTTCACATGGTCTGTCCAAATCTGCCGGGAGCCAAAGCCAATTCTCAATGGTGCCGCCATCTTGGACAATTCAAAATGGCCACCTGTCAAAAACAGATATTTAACAGATTATATAACTAAATTCTCACAGTTATCAGATTATTCTATTAACTGGACAAAATCAACACTTCTACCTATTACAGAAAATTCATGGAACCCTGCAAGCCAGGACCCACACTACTCATTTAGGTACCTATAGGTAATTTAAAATACTTACGCATAAAAATCTCACCTAAATTAACTGATTTAATTCATTTAAACTTTTCTCCACTTCTGGTTAAAATTTATAGTGACTTGGAGCGCTGGAATAATCTTCCTATTTCTCTAATAGGACGAATACCCACCATTAAAATGAAAGTTTTACCCAAAATAAACTATTTTTTCTCAATGATTTCATTTAAACCTACGGCTAACTGGTTCCAGTTGTTGGACTCAGCCGTTACAAAATTTTACTGGAATAAAAAAAACAAAGATTAGTCTATCTACTCTTCAGAAAAGTAAATCCAAAGGAGGTTTAGAGGCACCAAATTTTATGCACTACTATATAGCTAACCAGATACAATATATCATTCTATGGGCACAACCCAACAGAGATACTAACTGTTGGCTGGACCTACAACAGAAGGATTGTAATAACCTCAGACTTCTCGATTTACTCTTTATTACAACATCGATTAAGTGACATAATTGTTTTAAAAACCCAATGATTTCTGCCACCCTGACTGCCTGGTGGAAGGCACTAAAAATTACAAAAGCCCAAGTGGAGCCCTGTGGGCTTTCTCCCATATTGCATAACCCCGACTTTCAACTTAACAACCAATCGTTTTATTTAGGTGTGTGGGAGCAGAAAGGAATTACACATCTCCACCATCTCTTCTTAGATAATATGTTGATATCATATACATCCTTGCTCCAAAAATACAAAATAAAAAACTGAAATTTTTTACATTATCTACAAGTTAAAAGTATGATAAAGAAACAAATTTCCAACACTTCGGGGTACGCTCCAACCGCCTGTTTTAGCTAAAGATATTACCAAGCTTTCTCCGACAACAACAAAAAAACTCTCAAAAATATATAAGTTACTTTCATATACTGATAAAATGTCTTTACCCATCTCGAAATGGGAGACAGACTTGTCTATAGCTCCGGAATCTGACTTTTGGATTCAAGTTTGTGAAAACGCATTTAAAATGACAAAACACACAAATTTACAACTTATCCAATAGAAAATTATTCATAGAACATACATTACTAAATATATGATGAAGAAAATGGGACTCTCAGACTCCGACATTTGTCTCCAGTGTTTACAAAACACTACAGACACTTATTTTTATGCTTTATGGTTATGTACTCCGATTATGTATTTCTGGACTAAAGTCTTAGAAAAACTTTCCGCTATCTTGGACTGTACGTCATTGACTCGGTGGAGGCTGGTGTCTGTGGATCTCACTCTGCTTCGTCTGTCCTTCCTTCCTTTCTTCAGTCTCTCCTTTGGTCTCTTGAGGTCTCCCTGATTTGTTGGAATTTAGATGTCTGTGGGGTTGGTGAAGGACTCTGGTTGGTGGCCTGGTGGGTCAGTGCTGGATTTTACTTTCCTTTTTTTTTTTTGGTCCTTTCTCGGGTCTCCTGACGGCCTCACAACTCTGGCTGGAAGTGTTCGTTTTAGGTGAACTAATGAATACACACACGCACGCACACACACACACACGCACATACTCACCCACATACAAAAAAAAAAAGAGCAATGATGATGACATGTCAAATCGGTAAAATTACCGAATGAACAATACTGAGCTCTCCAGAAAAAAAAAAAAAAGAAGATATTTCCATTATGTGTCCAAAAAATGGGAAACAATAAAACCACTTTTCAGGGGTTTTGGCATCAATAATCTGAATCTGGTATCTGGTTTACAGTGGTGTGAACAAGAGTAGCCAAATTCAAAACTCCAATACGGCCGACAGTCAAAATTGAAAATATTCAAAAAAATCTGTAAAACTGTGTCGAGTAACAAAAATAAATTATTTTTTTGCAAGGTTTTGATCAAGTTTACTGGATGCTATCTATTCTTGCCATACAGCTGCAAATGTTTGACTTACAGCGTCATGTTAGATCATTTGCCAGTGTACTGTATATGTATGTTATGTCTTGGTCTCTCTTGGCGATATGAGTTTTTGGAGCTAATTCATTTCAGTTTGTTCACTGTAGAGACAACAGAAAAGGACAAAATTATTAGGGCATATTTGATTTGTAGTATTCCCGTTGTGTAAAAACGCATGCACTTCAGTAGCTGAGAACACATTTTGTTTTGCTGTTGTCATTTTGTTGTAGATCCAAATAAACACATTTATTGTGTATATTTCGGCGCCTTGCTCTTTACAAGTCAATAACCATAACTTTGGTTGCTGATGGTCACGTTGATGCAGCCAAGGCAGCCACACTTGTGGTGCTTGACATGGCAGCTGTAGTACACATGGCTCGGCCCACATCAGCACACAAATTCAGGGATTACGTGTCGCAGCATCTAGTGCCATTTGTAGAGTTACAAATCACTCCAACTGTAACACGGGTTGATGCTATCTGGGACACCTATCCAGAGGAAAACCTCAAAACCCTAATCAGCACCAGCATCGTTGTTTAGGCCCATGTAACAAGATAAGGCATGGTCACACTAGCATTACAACGCAGGATTGGAACACAGAGTTCCTCAAGAACACTGACAACAAGAACGGACTGTTTCTGATTTCTGAGAAAAAAAAAACTTGTCAAGCAGGATCTAGGTGGGAGGCTTCTTTTCAGCACCAACTTGCAGAGTGGGCTCAAACGGCAAGACATCTCTAGCCTCCAGCCATGCAACCACACAGAGGCTGATACCAGGGTAAGGACAACAGTGGTAGATGGTTGCCTTTCTGGACAACCCTTGAAGACAGGGTGTGTCAAGTCATGCACAGGGAACTGCTAATGTAGCAATGCTGGTGTGCGTCACACAGGCCTCAAATGTGAAGGGGGATGTGTCAACAATGAAGATACACAGGCACTATGTTCACCATATGGTATCATGAAAATTACCCTGTTTGATGAATTGATTTATTGAGTAGCTGGTAATTGTCATAATAGTTCTAATCTCTTGCTGTTTTTCAGCTATGAATATGCTTAGCAAGGGAACTCTTGTTCACACTATCTGGGTTTTTTTTATGCCCATGTATAGCTATTGTTTGCTTAACTTTAAGGGTTGACCTGTTGAAGTTTGTTTTAAGTACAGCAGTAAACAGTTTTTTTTTTTGTTTTGTTTTTTTAATGGAGTAAACAGTTTTAAGAATATACAGTGCTGCTCAAAAGTTTGTGAACCCTGCAGGCTTTTTGTATAAAACATTAAAATAACCTTGTTTAGTCATAGCCAATTCTACAATGCTGGCATTGAAAATAATGGACTTGGTGTATGGACAAAAAAAATGATATTGTCATACATTCTTGTTGATTTGAAAACTGATTTGTTGATTGAAAAACTGCCCGCTTCAGGTGCCGCCACAGTATTTTTGAAAGAATTTAAATCCAGATTTTGACTGGGCACATCCAGAACGTGAATCTTGTTGTTCTTCAGCTATTCCTTGGTTGTATTGCTGGAATGCTCTGGATTATTGTCATCTTGCATGATCCATCGTCTACCAGGCTTCACAAAGGACGGTTTCAGGTTATGTTCCAGGATTTCACAATATTCCTCTGAATTCATGATTCCCTGGTTGTTGTCCAGGACATGAGGATGAAAAGCCTGCCCATAATTTAACATTCTCACCCGCATGCTTCACTCTAGGGGGAAAGTTCTTTTTGCGGGTATGCAGTGTTGACTTTTCACCAAACATGACAGTTTTAGTTGTGACCAAACAGTTCAATTTTGGACTCATCTATCCACAGAAGGGACTTCCAAAAAGCTTCAGTGTTGTCCAGGCACTCCCTGGCAAAGTTGAGATGGGCAGCTTTGATCTTTTTTGTGAGCAGAGGCTTCTACCTAGCAAGCCTTCCATGAAAGCCTTATCGATTGACTTTTCTTCTGATTGTTGAAGCATGCACAAGTGTCCCAGATGCAGAAAAAGAGTTCTGCAAATCCCTTGATGTGATGTTCGAGTTGGCTTTTTACCTGAATTATCATTTGGCTTGCTGATATTTTACAAGGTCGCCCACTTCTTGGCAGGATTGTAGTAATTTTCAGTGTTCTCTAGTTGCAGATTATCTGCTTCACAGTGGAATGATGAAGCTCATTTTGTTTTAGATGACTTTATAGCTTTCTCCAGACAGATGTGTTGTCACTACCCACTTCCTCAGGTCCCCTGAGATTTCTCTTCCTCTCAGCATGACTGATCTGTATGAGTTCACCTGGGTAAGACTCAAGTGATGTGGTTTTGTCTCTGTTTCAGTCAGTGATGCACAATTTCTTTGCTAAACCTCTGACTTCATTGGTCCATTTCAGCGGTTAGTTTAGCTACCAATTTGCCCTACCTGATCCTACTTGACAGCTTTTTTTTTTTTTTTTCCCTGGAGAGCTCATTCGGTAATTTTACCGATTTGACATGTCATCATCATTGCTGTCTCTCTCTTTTTTTTTTTTGTATGTGGGTGATTATGTGTATGTGCGTGCGTGCGTGTATTCATTAGTTCACCTAAAACCTATTAAAAAAATCCCGTACCGTTCACCTAAACCGAACACTTCCAGCCAGAGTCAGGAGACCCGAGGAAGGACCAAAGAAAAGAAAGGAAAGTGAAATCCAGCACCGACCAGACACCACCCACCAGGCCACCAACCAGAGTCCTTCACCAAGCCCAGAGACATCTACATTCCAACAAATCAGGGAGACCTCAAGCGACCAAAGAAGAGACTGAGGAAAGGCAGGAAGGAGAGACGAAGCAGAGTGAGATCCACAGACAACAGCCTCCACCGATTCAATGACCTGAGGAAGAAGCAGATTGTGTCTGAGTTTCGATAGATGCCGGTGTGGGGGATCTGGCATGCATGAAAATCTCCACCAAAGAGGGGGCCCGTCGACCCCTGCCAGGACAGAGCAAGCGCAACACCTCAGGGCCCCCCAGGCGGCGCCAAAGGACGACCCCCGGGCCCCACAGGGGTCACTGGCCGGAGAGCAAACCCAGGAGCAGGAGCGCTCTCCCTACCCCAACGCGGCCCGCGCCCCCAACCCAACGCAGCAGGACGGGGCACTGCAGGCCCACCAGGCACCCCACCGGTCCACAGCCCCCGCTCCCCCCACGAACCTCCCGCCCCCCATCCACCCCAAATCAGCCCTAGCCGCCCCCAAACCCCCAGACAGGTGAATCTGCTCGATCCTGTTGGCAGCAACTGGGTTCCTGACCATAAAAACACAACCATTAGTTACAAATTGCCAAATACAGAAACAGCAATGTAAGTTATCACGATGTGGTGGCTCTCGCTAACAGGCAGAATTCAGTAACCAGAATTAGGTTAAAATATTCTATATACGTAGACCATGTTTCTATAAATCTTGATATTTGGTTTTTATTTAAGGCAGATATTTTTTATACATTTTACATTAAAATGTGATTAATGAGGAGGTTAGACCATTGGTCGATATTCAGAGTTTGTTTATTTTTCCACTTAACAAGAATTGTTATTTTTGCGATAGTAAGGGCTACAAGTGTAGATTGAAATTGTTTATGTGGTAAGTCAGTTGTTGTTAGGTCACCTAGCAAACACAAGTTTGGAGATGAAGGTATCCTACAGTCGAAGATAGCGGAAAGTTTTTCTAAGACTTTAGTCCAGAAATACATAACCGGAGTGCATAACCATAAAGCATGAAAATAAGTGTCTTTAGTGTTTTGTAAACACTGGAGACAAATGTCGGAGTCTGAGAGTCCCATTTTCTTCATCATATATTGAGTAATGTATGTTCTATGAATAATTTTATATTGGATAAGTTGTAAATTTGTGTGTTTTGTCATTTTAAATGCGTTTTCACAAACTTGAATCCAAAAGTCAGATTCCGGAGCTATAGACAAGTCTGTCTCCCATTTCGAGATGGGTAAAGACATTTTATCAGTATATGAAAGTAACTTATATATTTTTGAGAGTTTTTTTGTTGTTGTCGGAGAAAGCTTGGTAATATCTTTAGCTAAATAAGATAATGTAAAAAATGTCCGCTTTTTATTTTGTATTTTCGGAGCAAGGATGTATATGATATAAACATATTATCTGAGAAAAGATGGTGGAGATGTGTAATTCCTTTCTGCTCCCATACACCTAAATAAAACGATTGGTTGTTAAGTTGAAAGTCGGGGTTATGCCATAGGGGAGAAAGCCCGCAGGGCTCCTTGGGCTTTTGTAATTTCTAGTGCCTTCCACCAGGCAGACAGGGTGGCAGAAATCATTGGGTTTTTAAAAAAATTGAGTCGCTTAATCGATGTTGTAATGAAGAGTAAATCGAGAAGTCTGAGGTTATTACAATCCTTCTGTTGTAGGTCCAGCCAACAGTTAGTATCTCTGTTGGGTTGTGCCCATAGAATGATATATTGTATCTGGTTAGCTATATAGTAGTGCATAAAATTTGGTGCCTCTAAACCTCCTTTGGATTTACTTTTCTGAAGAGTAGATAGACTAATCTTTGTTTTTTTTATTCCAGTAAAATTTTGTAACGGCTGAGTCCAACAACTGGAACCAGTTAGCCGTAGGTTTAAATGAAATCATTGAGAAAAAATAGTTTATTTTGGGTAAAACTTTCATTTTAATGGTGGGTATTTGTCCTATTAGAGAAATAGGAAGATTATTCCAGCGATCCAAATCACTATAAATGCTATCCAGAAGTGGAGTAAAGTTTAATTGAATTAAATCAGTTAATTTAGGTGAGATTTTTATGCCTAAGTATTTTAAATAACCTATAAGAAATGAGTAGTGTGGGTCCTGGCTTGCAAGGTTCCATGAATTTTCTGTAATAGGTAGTAGTGTTGATTTTGTCCAGTTAATAGAATAATCTGATAACTGTGAGAATTTAGTTATTAAGTTAAATACTTCCCCTCACGAAATCGCCGGGTTTTCTAAATAAAGTATAATATCATCGGCATATAGATTAATTTTATGTTCTGTTACCCCAGTGTGAATTCCTTGAATCCTTTCCTGGCATATGGCTATTGCAAGTGGCTCAATAAATATTGCAAATAATAAAGGGGATAGTGGGCATCCCTGTCTTGTGCCTCTCTGTAAAATAAAGCTCTTAGATATAGTCCCATTAGTAGTAACTGTAGCTTTGGGAGAATCATATAATACTGACACCCAGTGGATAAATGATTTCCCAAAGCCAAATTTATTTAAAACAGCAAAGAGGAAGGACCAGTTAACTTTGTCGAAAGCTTTTTCTGCATCCAACGATATAATAACTGCCTTCTTATCATGCCGCTGTGACATGCTAATAAGGTTAAAGAGCCTCCTAATATTATTAGTAGAGTGACGATCTTTAATAAAGCCTGTTTGGTCGCTATGAATAATTGTCGAGATTACTGTTTCTAGTCTAGATGTGCCTTAGTAATCATTTTAATATCAGTGTTAATTAGTGAAATCGGACGGTAACTTGATGGAAGGGTGGGGTCTTTTTCTGGCTTTAATAAAAGTTTAATTGCTGCTGTATTCATGTGTGGACGTATGTAACCATTAGTTTTAATCAGCTGACCAACACTAACTAATCAGAAGCTGGCAAATTTTAGGTAAATGGAAGTGAATGAGAACAGCAGATTCAACAAATTTTGGGTAAATGGAAGTGAATGAGAACAGCAGATTCAACATTAATTTGTAGCAGATTCGTCAATTTAGCTACTTGTATAAAAAATAACCAAAATATATAAATGTGTAAATAATAATTCTAGAAACATGAATGCATAAGTAAGTACATATTTTAACAAATTAACGTAAATCGTATTAATTTCTGAACGTTACATATTTTTGTTAAATAAATTGGAATGTTATGGTTTTACTAAAAAAAAGCAATTTCATGGCTAGAAAGTTACATGACAAACAGAAAACAGTTTTATTTAATGGAAGTTTGTCAGAGGTTAAAGCAACACATTGTGGAGTGCTATAGGGTAGTTGTTTAGGTCCATTGCTTTTCTCAATTTTCACTAATGATTTACCACATATCTTAAAGCAAGCTAAGATCTCCAAGTATGCAGATTTAACAATCTATATAGCAGAAGGAAAAATAAACAAACTAAGAAGTGTTATAAACTGGGTTATTATAGTTTTGGTATTTTCATTTTAGTTCGTTTTTATTTCGTTTTGAGTTTTGTTTTTTAAATTTAGTTTGTTTTCAGGGTGGTTCTGTTGAATGTTTCATTTTAGTTTATTTAGTTTGAGTATTAGTTTTCTTTTTTCTTTTAATGTGTATTGTGCGCAATATTAAAATAAACAGCATGGTAAAATGAAAAAAATAACAAATTTCTTACCTAGCGTTGCATTTCGGCTGAGTTAAATCAAAAAGCAGGCGAGCCAAGCCATTGGAGCCAAAAGTCAAGCAGGCAAATTTGCCATTAAGGCGCGACGTCATCTGAAGGTGCTTTTCTATTCGCTGCTGCTAGTGCTAGGTGACGTGACTTCTGTGTGACACACTTGCAAACAACGTTATTCCGGTTAATATCGAAATAAAAATACCTAAAATCACATTTTAAATCATCCCCAATGGCTCATGTATTAAATTAATTACCAAAATACTAAAATGAAGGACATTTCACTATAATCCATTGTTAGTTTTAATTAGGTTTGTAAAAATAAAATGTAGTTTCAGTTAGTCTTCATTTTTTAAAAACCCTTTAAACCTTAAGCTATTTTTCAGGCTTTTGCTCGAAAATTACATACCCAAAATAAAAAAGGTTATCTCTGCAACCACAAGGTCTATTCAAATATTTTTTTGCATGAAGTAGCACAAGGGTAGAGCCGAGCTATTTCACTGTGTGTGGCGCAATACAGAGTTCTATATTTTATAATTAAATGAATTGGCATTTGAGCCATGTTTGGGACATGTCAAAATAGATTACACATTATTAAAAAAAAGAAAAAAAGCATTTCCGTTTTTTATTTTTTTTTCATTAAAATAGTTTTTTTTTTTTAATTGTAGTTTTTTCAGTAGTTTGCATTAACTAAAATAACCTTGGTTATAAAACAGGGATGCAGACAGTGGTAAAACGGATAACTGAAAATAAACTAGTCCTCATGTCACTAAAACAATGTATTGTATTTGGAACAACTATGTAATGAGCCAAAACTAAATACTTATACATATGTAAATGATGTGGCAGTGGAAGTTCAAGAAACCAAACTTCTGGGTAGTCGATAAGTTGTCATGGGTTAAACACATTAAGAAAAAGTAATAAAAATAAAATCGGTAGAAATGTATAGATTGTAAGGAGACGCTCAAATTTCGTAACCACTCAATTTAAATGGAAGTGTGGTTAAAAGCCTAGTGTTATCACATTTAGACTATTGCTCAGAGGTCATAACATCTTCATTTTTCATTTTTGTTTTTTATTTTAATGATACGTTATTAGATGAGAATAATTTATTAGTACATTAACATGATAGAATAATAGGGAGTAGGACTAGATAAATTATTGTGCTTCTTCCTACTCCCTTTGAAGATGTAAATTATGACATTGATGAATTATTTTCTTTCTTCAAATTTTTTATCTTAACTTCAACTTATATTTTGTAATGTGTTTATATGTAAATATGTTCAATAAACTAACCAACTCTCTGGTCTGTTGCCTCCTCTTTGGCCAACTCTCCTTTTCGCCGACGGGATCCAATGATCTCTGCCTCAATATTTTGAACCAGATATAATGCCTCTATTGTTTAATTTTCATAGGCCAGACCATGGTGACATTTCTCTTAATTCCTCGCTTAAAAGTGGTTGCTATGGAAATCCAACAGTCGGCAGTGGTGCAAGAATAATGACTCGTGTAAATATTTTCACGGTATTTAATACAATTAAAAATGGCAGCATAGGAATAATATACACATGAAAAGTCAAAAGGCCAGAAAGGCAGAAACATCGGTAATCTATGTAAACAGAGTAACAACACGTCAAAGTTTAAGCTTCAAAATAAAGTTCTGGTTCTACTGTTAACAAACGGCGGCCTTGTGTAGTCGACGGATGGATAACATCAGCAGGAAGAAAATGCCAATAACACATTTTGGTGTAGTCTCTAATACTCAACTCGACTTTATTTATAAAGCATTGCTATAAAATTCTGACTGTTGGGATTCATATACATGCTACTGGCGATTTATTGACTCAAAGTGTCTGAAAAATGACATGCTATGGAGGAGAAGTTCAGCCAGGATGAAGTTTAAGCTGCAGTGGATATTGCTGAGGAAAGAAGATCTGCCATTTTCACCGAAATTTTTCAAATCAACTTCTCAAATGAAACATGCTTCAAATAAAAATCACGTATCAAAATGTATACAAACATGGTCTACTTGTATAGATTCATTTAATTTAAATTTGGCAACTTGATTCTGCCGGTTAGCGAGAGCCACCACATCTTATATCACACACTATAACTTATACTGCTGCTTCTGTATTGGGCATCTTGTAATTAATGATTATGTTTTTAAAGTCAGGAACCCAGTGGCTGACTGCAGGATAGAGTAGACCACATAAAATGACATGTTACAGTCATCAACTCCTCAAGATTCACTTCCTATGGGCACTAAGGGTTTATATTCTGTGTCATTGCAGGCTTGTTTGTTAACTTTCTAGGTGGTGTCCCCTATGGCCCGGCGTGGGTGGCTCTGCCTCTACTGTTGTCTGCTGGGCCGCGGGTGCGTCTCAGCCATTTCCTGGGTCCATTGGGGGGTGCTGTGTTGGGGTGCTCTCCCGGGTGTTCGGGGAGGTGCCACGGTCCGTCCTGGCGCCGCAGTTTGGGGCGGGGTGCCCCATGGTTCCCTCTCCCCTCCCCCTTGCCTCCTCTTCCTCCTCAACCCCCCCCGCCCGTCCTCCCTTGTCACCCTCCGTCATCCTTTCCCTTCGCCCTCCTGCCCTGCCGCCACCCATCCCCTCCTTGTCGTCTCCACCTCCAGTCCTCCTCCCCCATCCGCCTTCCTTACCCTCTGCTGCGCCTCGGGCTCCATCGGGGTCTGAGTGGGCGGTGTTGATGCCTGCCCCGCTCCAGTAAGCCTCCTGGCATCTCCTTGACTACTTTCGGCGATGACTGCCTCCTTCCTCAGAAGCAGTCATACTGACAGTTGTGACGTGTTTTATCAGCTGATGTTCCTGAGCGTAGCCGGCGTGGCGGAGCTGTGCTGTGAGGAAAGCGGCAGTTGTCGCCAAAAATAGTCAAAGTAAAGCACAACCTTTTTTTGTCTTAAAAAAGAAAAACAACAAGACGATATTTGTAGACAAGATGATTTTTTTTTGTCACTTCACTAGTTTTGCACAATGCAAAAGGGCACACAACACATTCCTTGTGGGGGTGGGGTAGCGGGGAGACTACCATTTTTGCCCCCAACTCCCCTCCAATTTTAATGCACCACACAACCAGGAGGGGCAGGTGAGCCTGGGGTGGGGAGCCATCAGTTGGGGCAGACCTCAGTATTAAGCAGTGCTGTGGTCCCACATTTGTGCCCCCGCCCCATCACTACGCCCTGCCATTCTTTTAATGCACCACACACACATTCACTTTTTTGGGAAGTAGGTGGATCGGAGTGCGAGATATCATTTCCCTCTACTCCATCTCACCTGCTCCCAATTTTAATGCACCACAAACACAATTGTATATACTGTATAAACTGGGTAGGATCACATTCACGGTGTAGGGGCAGAGTTTGCCAGTCGTGGAGCTGGTGAACTCAGTAACAGGGTTAGTTCTCACTAGGCACTTTGATAACTTACATTGATGTTTCTGCATTTGGCAATTTATTATTATATTATATTATTAGTATGGGATTTTTTTTTAATGGGCTTTAGGTGAACTGATGAATACACACACGCTCGCACGCACGCATGCACACACACACACGCACACACACATACTCACCCACATACAAAAAAAAAAAATATATATATATATATATATATATATATATATATTTAAAAAAAAAACATTTATTAATTTTTTTTTTATTTATTTGTTTGTTTTCAAAAAAAAAGGAGAGCAATGATGATGTCAAATCGAATGAACAATACTGAGCTCTCCTGAGAAAAAGAAAAAAAAAAAGAAAAAAAAAAAAAGTTCTCACTAGGCACGCTGGCGAGACGACCGGGACCTTTCCCTGCCAGGCTTGAGGTTCTGGGGTACCGCCCATCCCTAGCTGGTGCTCCCTTCTCTCCTTCCCTCCCCAAGTGTTCCGCCCCCTTCCACGTGGCTCAAGGTGGGGTGGGCACAGGTTCCCTCGTGGCGCCGCTGACCACCACCCCCCCGGCGCCAATTCCTGGGGGCGGGTAGTCTCGGTTATTTGTGCTTTCGTGAAAGCCGGTATCATTGCTGCACGGCAAGAGACTGATAATGACAAAGGGGAACCTGGCATGTTTGATGGAGAAATTGCCCAGCTGTTCACTTCAGATATAGAAGATGAGGATCTTGATGGATTTGTGGATGAAGACTGATAAAAAAAAATAACGCGAGTACATTGTTAAATAGTTGAATAAAGTACAACAGCCTTTTAAAAACTGCACCCTGTCAATTCATGATAAAATGTAAGACTTTTATGGTCATGAAAATACAGTAGACTAGATAACACAACAGAATAATTGGCATTTGCACATATTGTAGGCATTCATTCACACTATTAACTAATTTATATATAAAAAAAATCTACAAAAGGATCTTCTCCAAAGCTGCAGAGTTTAACAAAAAATAGGAACCGACTGAAACCAAATGCTGCAGAAATTATTTTGTTTTTAAATAAAAATATGTCAAACACCCAAATCCTCGTCCCAGTGTCACAAGCATTTTATACAACTACCATCATCATAGTTACCTGTTGCACAAGCATTTCACATTTTCATTTGATATAACTGACACAACAGTGCCTTAATTTTTTATGACACTTTGTCTTCTTGTTGAATGTAAATGCAATACAATGACCACATCACACTCGGCTGTGAACCGCTCCAATGAGAATTGGAGATCGCGGCTTGAAGAAGCCAACAGCACCACATCATCTGCAAAAAGCATAGATGCAATGCTGAGGCCACGAAACAGGAGCTCCTCAACGCTTCAGCTGTGCCTATAAATTCTGTTCATGAAATTCTGTTCATGAACAGAATCGGTGACAAAGGGCAACCTTGGCGGAGTCCAACCCTCACTGGGAAACAACCCGACTTACTGCCAGCAATGCTGACCAAACTCTGTGACACCAGTTGTAAACTCGATTAACAGCCCATATCACGGGGCTCGGTACCCCGTACTCCGGACTCTCCGAGGGACATGGTTGACCCTCTTCTCCCTCTTCTCCAAGTCCACAAAACACATGTACACTGGTTGGGCGAACTCCCATGCACCCTTGAGGTCCCTGCCGAGCTGGTCCACTGTTCCATGGCCGGGATGGAAACCACATTGCTCCTCCTGAATCAGAGATTCAACTTCTTGATGAACCTTCATCTCTCCAGCACCCCTTAATAGACCTTATGAGAGAGACTGAGGAGTGTAATTCCTTTATAGTTGGAACACACCCTCCAGTCCCCCTTGTAGAGGCATGCCAACCACAGCATTTCCCAAAACATCCATAGCCTTTAGGAATTCCAGGCAGATCTCATCCACCTCCGGTGCCACTGAGGAGCTTTCCTCACCTCAGTGACTTCGACCCCAGAGATGTGACAGCGCACCTGAGCGTCCCCAGACTGCTTCCTCAAAGAAAGGTGTGTCGGTGGAGTTGAGGACATATTCGAAGTATTCTCCCCACCGATTCACAACGACCTGAGTCAAGGTCAGCAGCGCCCCATCTCCACTATCGACAGTGTTAATGGTGCATTGCTTCCACCTCATTAGACACCGGAGTGTGGGCTAGAATTTCCTCAAAGCCGTCCGGAAGTCGTTTTCCATGGCCTCACCGAACTGCTCCCATGCCCGAGTTTTTAAGCAAAAAGTATGCCTACACCTGCTCTGCGTCTCTCACGGTGGGTAACTCCAGAGTGGAAGCGAGTCAAGCCCTCTTGACTGGTATTAGTCAGAGCCCAAGCTGTGTCTGGAGGCAGCTCAGGCTCTTTCCCCACCAGAAAGATGACATTCCATGTCCCAAGAGCTAGCTTCTGTTGATGGGGCTCGGTTCTCCAAGCTTCCCGCCCTTGGTCGCCACCCAGTTCACTATGCAGATGACCCCTCCCACAGGTAGTGAGCCCATGGGAAGGCGGACCCACGTTGCCTCTTCGGGCGCAGGCCCGGCCACCAGACGCTCGCCAACGAGCCCCACCTCTAGGCCTGGCTCCAGAGGGTGGCCCCTGTGTACCGCGTCCAGGCAAAGGACACGTCCGTCCATTGTCATAAGGGATCCATGAGCCGTGCTTTTTCTGATCCCTCACCTAAGACCTGTTTGCCATGAGCAACCCTGCCAGGAGCATAAAGCCCTAAACGACATAGCTCCTAGGATCACTGGGACACTCAAACCCCACCACCACACTAAGGTGATGGCACACCAGTTTATTTTGCAATAAATAATTGTTTGTTTAACATAATAGTGATTAGTTCAGACCATTTCTTTTTTGTAAATCAATGTTTTTATTTCTTTAAGTTTACATTAATTTTGTTTCAGTTGCAAGCTAAGTTAATTTTTAAGTTTAAAAAGTGTTGATTCTAAAAATCAGTTTTTCAACAAAAAAAATAGTACAGATAAGAATGTCGTTTAAGTACCAGTGTAGAAGTATCGTTAAAATCTTAATGATACCCTTCCCTAGTCATCAGTGCTGTATGCAAGCAATGTTGAGTCTTAATCTAAAAAATCCTCTTCTTCCTTCATCTGGTTCCCACAATTTGTAAATTCACTATAATCCATCCCACAGGGGAGTGGTATTATTAAATTAAGGCAGATTAGGTGGTAGCAATGAGGCAGACTGGCAAAGTCTTTGTACAGAAGTTCTCCTCAAAAGGGTTTGATCCACTCTGTATTGGGAGGGCTCCTAGGACTGCAGTTTCCAATGATGGATGGTGAATTTGATGCAGCAGCGTGTTCCTCCCAGAAAAGGGTGTCACTAGGTTTGGGCGGACTGGGAAAGGACCTTGAACTGTCATCTATGGAGGCCTGGTTAAGGGGTGGTGGAGGCAAAACTACAGAAGAGGTCTCATTCTCAACCCAAGCCTCTCCAGAGTACTGCTGTGTTGGCCAGGGGCCATTATACCAGCAGTCCTCTCTCAAAATGTCCGGCAGTATGGTGCTCGTCGGGCCACCAACGGAGGGACAGGGGCGACCAGAACGCGAGGGCAAAGGCGGGGCACTGGGGGGTCGAGGTACTGGCGCCCTACTGCCAACTCCATGGTGGTTTGTCTCAATCTCTTCCTGACACTGAATTGGAACTGTTGTGGGAAAAGGAAACAGAGAAAGGGAAAGTTGTCATAAGATTAACGAGAAGCCCTATTATGACGAACCAGTGAAGCTGGGTACAACATTTTGTGTACAATATTTGGCGATTTTTGTTTACTAGGGGTACCAAAATAACCATTCCTTACCATACAATTTTTTGGGCACTGCTACTACAGTGGTAGTGTACATACAGTGGAGCTCTGTTAGGGTGGATGTAGGCAAAATTCAGTGGCAGGTTGGACTGCAAGGTGTACTTATACATTTGTGATAAAAGGGAATGTGTGCATCAATAAATTTGAACAAGAACAACAGCGGTCTGAGGGAAGCAGCACGCTTGGGAGCGTATTTTCGAACACATCCATGATGAAGGAATAGTGTTTTTTGGGGAGACCATTACAATACAGATGGAAACAGTTCAAACACAAGCTTTTGACTGTTTTGGAACATAGGCTGTGTTCAGCATTTAATGAGAGGGGAGCGCAGTCTGCCTCTCCCACGCGCGCGCATACACACATACACGCACGCAGCTAACGCTCACCTGCATTCTGCCATTCTGCAGTGTCGTCAGATATATGACAGTGGACCAAACAAAGGCACTTCCTCATTCTGACATAAATAGCACTTTTTGCCGTGCTTCAGGTGTTCCATAACCATGGACTAGACCACAAAGGTAGTTTGGTTTATTATTTAATGAGTTTGATCTTGTTTTGGGTGAATAAGTTAATGTGAATGGAGGATTTTTATGGTTAATATATATTGAAGATTTTTTTATTTATATGCTTGATTTACTTTTTGTATTAAACCCGTTTATGTGTTAAATGATTTGCCTAGAGGGAGGGGCTAGGGGGTATTTAAGTGGGCCTAAATTAATTTGGGGGGAGTGCTCAGCCTCGTGGGATGGTGAGCGACAGTACCTGTGTAAGTCCAAGAAACAAACAAAGCTAAAGTGTTTCGGGATTTTTTTTAATTTTTTTTTTTTTACTGGACTAAATATTTTTCACATTTTTGGATCTGTTGTGGTGTAAATAAAAAAAAAAACACCTGCTCAAGTCCTCGACTGTGCCATAGTTTTCGCCTTTTTCTTTCCTTTCTTTTTTTTAATTATAAATGAACCCCGTGACAGAATCCATCACTTTTATTTTGACGTGTATCCCAACATTTCCGGTCTGACACTCTTCTGACAGTGCAAATTTCTCACAGTGCAAATTTAATGCGGAAGTGCTGACTGTCTAAGTCTTCCCGGCCAGATACTCTTAGGATTTTTTGGGTAGGGCTAAAAATACGGCCAAGGACGCACTTGATCTTTCATCCCATGAGTCAACCCTCCCCCAAGTACTGTCATTCCCTTCCATTCCATTTATTATTAATAATAACTTTTCTCGTTTCTACCACTACAGCATACAGTTAGCTAGCAAGCCATACCTACAACCCAAATAATGGATCTTCCCTGTTAATGGAGCTTGGTGTTAAAGTCCAAAAGTGTCTGTCTTTTGTGCTATTTGGGCTGCTCTAAGAATTTAAAATGCAAAGCATTGTGGTGTTTATGAAGATCAGGAAGTATGTACTCAAATATCTATCAATATGAGCCACTGGTTCAATAACATCAGCTGTTTTGTTTAATAAACAGTTAACTTTACCATAGTGTCTTCTGTTATGTGGACCACAACACAGAATGTAGCAGTGACCTATTGCACATACTGCATATGTTTCGGCGTTTGGGATCATTCCGGTGAAAAGTGTCATTCGTTCATCCAGTTTATTTCATTTTCAGAATGAATCAATCGCACAGTTCAGTCGTGATCGATACAATGACTTAAGAACGTTTGGAAGCATGTTAGCTGGCGAGCTAGCAGCTACCGAAGGATTTAGATTATTTTCTGAAATCGTTCACCCCTAGTCTGATTTAGGTCCTAGACTGATTTAGGTTAATAATTGTCATAAATCAATAACTAGAATTTTAATTGTCAAATATTGTGCAATAGTTTGCAGAAACTGTATGAAGCATTTTTTTTTCACAAGAGCTGTTGTTCTGAAACACAATGTCTATCCACATATCTCCAGGGGGAAAAAATACTTAATAATTTTTTAGTAATTTCTTGACTACAAGGTGCACCTAACTATAAGCCGCGCTAGCTAAATTTGGTGAATACTCAAATTTGTTACACATAAACTGCACCCGACTGCAAGCCGCAGGTGTTTTAATATTACCGCACAGGGTTCCTGCTACTTTTCTTTACCATTATGAGGGCGCAAATTATCTCGCTTTCGTTAGGTCTTTCCTACTGTATTTGGGCTCACTTAGTTTATTTTGCTCTGCCTGACGCTCTTGCGTTTCCTTTACAGTGAGCCCCATTGTGATCTGGATAAGCAGTACCTTTGTATTAGCCGCAGGGTCGATTGCAAGTGGAAAAAGTAGCGGCTTATAGTCCAGAAATTACTGTAGTTACAACATGTTTTTGTTGGGTATCATCAAATTATCGTTGTCTGTGTGTAAATAGGGCGAGATAGTACAAATGTGTACACACACACACACACATCTCACCTCGTCCTGTCTCATTGATCAATGGTCTCAGCTTCCGAATCAGGCCTCTTTGGTGTCTCAGCTCTGAATGAAGACGAGTGATCTCAGAATGCAAAGTCGCATATGCCTGCTGCATGCTCTTCTCCCTGCAGATGCACAGGAGAATGTAGTTAAACACTGTCCACAGTGTAGACACATGGTGGTAGAATTGGCCAAAGATTGTTGTCCTCTATCCCCCCAAAAATCTGTTGAGTCAGATTTTTATGCTGATTAAAACTAAAACCGTCATGCAGATTCCAAAATCGCTCTATTTTTTATTTCTAGCATGTCGTTTTTTCCTCCACAGCGTACTTTAGATAAGTAAAATTCCACCGATTAGCTGTAGTAAGATTATTGACCATTTGCGTCACATGTCACAGCTCTGATAGGAACGCCCCCCCTACAGGACGGTGGACAGCAAAAGAACCACTTACCTCGTATAGATTCATTGAATCTCGTACAGCGTATAGTCCTGTACCTAATCGATTATTTTGTTGTACTAATAGACAAGGAAGGGTGTAAACCAAACGTAGCTTTTTATCGCAAACCTACAGATGGGGAACTTTGGTTGAAGTAGTAGATTCCATGGCTCGATGGGCAATAAAAACTTTTAATTAGTAAAATAACAGTCAATAAGTACCTCCGCGCCACGTCCACTTCCATTCAACAGTCCTGTCCTTCCGCCGTCCATCATAGGGCACACGTGACATCGGTGCAAAAGGTCTATAGTAAGAAAAGCTGATTCCGATTCAACTCATCTAAAGTTACACGGAACTAGTTTGTGCAGTCACAATCAGTGTTGATTACTTGTTCCAAAAAGTAACCGACTTAGTAATTTAATTACTTCATAACTCGTTCCCAGGCAAGCTAACTATTTACAGTACTTAAAAAAAAAAAGCTTTATATCAAATAATTTGGATGTTTTAAAATTGTATATTATGATTATTATTATTATTAATATTATATTTTTTAACACAAGGAATTCAAATTATGTCCAGGCTTTTCCGGGTGTTTTCATTGATTTTTGTGAATCTTTATGTCCAGTGTTGGGGGTAATATTACGTTTAGTCAGTAACAGCGTAAAACAAATTACTGCAATAGATTTTGGTAATATTACATCTACTGACTCCCGTAATTCGTTGCAGTTTTGTGACTACCACAATCATTCATTATAGCAGGAGGAGCAAAGTAAAGTAATTATCTGTGAGCAGAGTTGCTAACTATTCCATTGAAACCACGTATCATAGAGTGATACGCTGGACACCTTACCTCCTTTGAGAACAGCATCCTATTCCATTAACACGATAGTCAGCTCTGTACAGGCTGAACAGTCATTGTTTCTTACACCACTCACAGTCACGGTGTCACAAAATCAAACATTCAAAATACAAGCACAAACAAACAAAGTAAAACAAAAAAATAATGAACTGTGTTTAGAACTATGAAAATGTAAGCGTTATTGTGTTTTTAGATATGATTTGAATGAATGTGCAATCACTTGCAGTATGGAAAATGATGATCACCGATTGGCGAGCAAGTCACATGTCGCATTATACTGTATGGGCAAAAAAAAAAATCTGAATTGGGCTGCAGTGTAAACTATATATCAATATTTTTGCTTTTATTACACACTTCCATCCATCCATTTTGTTAGACCAGTTATCAATTATGCTTCATCTATCACTATTATTTTTTTAGCCAATTTCTTTACATACACGTTTACTATACGTATAAAATTACATTATGTTATTGATAAGAGAAACACACATTGGCAATATAAACGCATCTTTCCCTTGTATGTAAATTAATTTGAGTATGTTGATAATTTTATTTATGGTGTACAGTCTGGGATTATTTATTTACCGGACCAAATCTCAGTTCCAATGTTTATATTTGAAAAAAAAAAAAAAAACATCTTGATACAAATATGAATCAAAGGCAGTGATCTCTCACCATAGAGTAAAAATATTTAACCTTATACCACACGCTATATAGTTAAAGGTTCTCATTACAAGTTAACTTTACCAGCTATGGTTGCAAATTTTTCATTTTCTTTTTAAAATCTCAAAAACATGATTAAATACATTAATCCCCGGTGAAAGGAAAAAAAACGTTTTTAAAAGAAGTAACTTAAACTTGAGTAGCTTATTACTCTACACAGACGGTAATATTGTAAATAAGCTCGTATTTTCAAATGCAAGTAACTAGTAATTAGAAATATGTTACATTTGGAAGTAACTTGCCCGACACGGTTTACGTTACACAAATGTCTCAGTCTATAATGACATGTTCTAAAAATGCCAATTAGAAGAAGACACAGCACATGGTGATTAACACTCACAAACTAAACCAGAGGCGGTCATAATTCAAAATATCAGGCTGCCTTCCAAAATCAACATTCCTACATGGAACTTTACATGAGTAGTGTTCACTTTTGGAAGAGCATCTGCCGCCCGGAGTGTGGTCCAGTTAACAAATGTGATAAGAAATGTACTGATTCAAAGGCATTGAAGAATTTTCAACCTGCTATTCAGTGAAGAAAATACAACGGTTGAAATAGGTATTGATCACCTTACCATTTTTATGAGTACATATATTTCCAAAGGTGCTATTGATATGAAATTTTCATCAGATGTTGGTAACAACCAATGTTATTAAAATGTACAGGAAGTGAGCTATGAATTTTTGAATGTCCAATTTTGGCTAATTTTTGCACATTCACTGCGATCATTCTTTTTGCCCATTTGCCAACAGTTTTAATCCGATTTACTTCTAACTTGGCATTTTTCATCTCAGACCTGGGACAACTGGGGAAAAAAAATCTTGACTTTTTGAAATACTATATGACGGGGCCGGGGCCTCAAATTTTTGCCTTTAAAATTTAGTTCATCAAAAAAGAGGAAATCAATACTCCGCTGTACAAGCTCCAAAAAAATCCCAAACTTCCAATGCATCTTAATAGCCACAGCCTGAAAACATCTATATGATAATATTCGGTTATACATGTAGCGCCACCGAGTGGTAACAATAAATGTCATACTTTACACATTTGTATCTATTGTGCCGAGCGCATTTGAGGGATCCAGTTAAAATTTTGTTAGAAAAGCCTTAAGATGTTGATCATGCCCCACACTGAATATTGTAACATTTGCAAAAGGGCGTAGCCGTTACAGTGCCGCAAAGTCTGATGATTCACCGTGACTATAAAAGATGCGTTAACTTGACCGAGATTATCCTATCTTCTTAAAATTTCACACATTTGATGAGAGTCCAGGTCTGAATTCATCAACAAACTTATATTTATTTGTACCGACAGCGCCACCTACTGGCAATTTGTTATTATTATTATTTTTTATTTCTTCAACTTTTTTCTTCAAGGCCAAAACACGAAGTTTGTGAGTTTTCGTGAATCGCTGTGAGCGTGGCAAGGTACTGTTTGCCAAGAAAACAACGGCAATTTTTAGGGCCTAAACATGCACAGAAACTTATGAAACGTGGCACACACATTTGGCCTGGCAAAATGAGCAATATTTTATCGTGTATTGTAAGATTTTTTATAAAAAAAAATACTTACTAGCGCCCCCTATAATTTTTTAACAAAGCAGCCCTGGTTGTACGTTTAAGCAAGATCTACGAAAACAATTTGGTATTTGAGGGAGTCCAAGACCTACAAAAAAGTCTCTTGGAATGTCCGATTTTTGAACATTTACAGGGGGCATACTCTTGCTCATTTCTCCTACACGTTTGACCCAATTGACTTCAATCTTGGCCTGGACCATGTCAAGACCTGGGCCATCAACAGGGCGGGAAATCTTGAGTTTTCTAAATACTATATGACGGGGTCGGCGCATCATATTCTGTGCTTTAAATTTCCTTCACTATGAAAGACAAAATACATAACTCCCCGTACATGCTCCAAAAAAAAAAAAAAAACTTCACATGTAATCATGTATGTTTATAGTCTCGAACTGAAGACATTTTTATTTATTGTGCCGAACGCATTTGAGGGATCCAGTTAAAATTTTCTCAGACAAGTTTTAAGATGTTGATCATGCCCCACACTGAATATTGTAACATTTCGCCAAAGGGCGTGGCCATATACAAACTTATATTTATTTGCAATCTCTATAATAGTCCCTTTTAAATATAGCGCCACCTAGACCTTGGGTCGACAAAAAAAACACTTAAGGTATTTTGTCCAAAATTTGGATACTCTTTGTAAGTGTGATAACTACATCATTTAGGAATATTTTTTTTTACTTTCCACCACGCAAAATGTTCAGTGTAATCAGACCTATCAATACATATGTACTTTATTTTTTATTTTTTGATGCCCTCTATGGACAATACAACCAATATTTTGTTATGAGTAAAACTAACGTTGATATGTATATATGTACTTTAAAAAATGCCAAAGAGAACAACATTGCCAAAAAATAAAAAAGGACGCTGATTTTGAGTATCCCAACGTGCAAGTACCCCAAAGAGGCCTGGGCTGGGTTAGAGATTGTTCATGATGCTCATTGTATTAAGTTGTATTTTTTACTTTTTTTTACTTCCTTTTTTTAGATGGGATTTTTTTTATGGACGGATTAATGATGCCGTGCATATTTTTGCACGTGTGAACTGTACCCATCTGTAAAAGTGTGAAAAGTTACAAATAAAGAACTACAGCTGCGGGCAGCTATAAGGGGCCCTCGCAGCCCGGGCCACTTTGGGGTACTTGTACGTTGGGGTACTGGCACGTTTGGGTAGTGGCACATTCGAAGCAAAATTTATTTGAAAATGGCATAATAAACCTTTACATATTATGGATTGTTTTTTTTTTGCCAGGTGTGATGAGTGTGCAAAGCTCAATGAGTTTTGCTCAATGTTAAGACCCTCAAAATCAGCATCCGTTTTATTTTTTGGCAACGAGTTTTAAAGTACATATATACACATCATCGTTAGTTTTACTCATAGCACAATATTGCTTTTATTTTCTATATAGGACTGAATAAATGAATAAATACATAAAAAGTACATATGTATGGATAGGTCTGATGCCACTAAAAAATTTGAGACGTCGAATTTAAAAAAGTATCACACTTCTAAAAGTATCAAAATTTTGTACAAATATTATTTTTTATTTTTTTTGTCGACCCCAAGGGCTAGGTGGCACTATATTTATAACCGACTATTGTCATAGGGATACCTTCAGGTCGTGGCTATAAACATACAGGTAAAGTTTGGGACTTTTTGGCGCATGTACGAGGAGTTATTTCGTCTTTCATGAAAAAGGAAATATGAAACAAAAAATATGATGCCCCGCCACCGCCATATAGTATTTTGAAAATTCTATATTTTTTCCCCTTTTGTTGAACTAGGTCTTCACATGATCCAGGCCAAGTTTGAAGTAAATTGGATCAAACGTGTAGGAGAAATGAGCAAGAGTATGCAACAGAATGCCCCCTGTAAATGTGCAAAAATCGGTCATTCAACAATTCGTAACTCACTTCCTGTTCATTTTGGCATATGGGTCTAAGAGACTTTTTTTGTAGGTCTTGGGCGTCCTCATATACCAACATTTTTTTGTAGATCTTGCCTATACATACAACCGGGGCTGCTTCGTAAAAAAATTCTAGGGGGCGCTAAGTGAGTAATTTTTGTAAAAACAGTGTGCCAAGTTTCATAAGTTTCTGTGCATGTTAAGGCCCTCAAAATTGGCGTTTTCTTGGCGAACAGTACCTTGCCACGCCCACAGCGATTCGCAAAAACTCACAAACTTCGTGTTATGACATCATGAAGGCCTACACACTCTGAGCAAATATGAGGTAGATACAATTAACGTGATGTTTAACTCTTTCACTGCCATTGACGTTTATAGACGTCAAGTAAAAACCTACGGAGCACTGCCAATGACGTCTAAAGACGTCATCCAATGATTTTTTTATTTATTTTTTGAAACGGGTAGAGGGAACCCTTCCGCATGTCTGGTGAAAGTTTCCAGCCGGTCTGTTGTGCCTAAGGACTATTTTTGGCCCCTAGAGGGCAGCGATGACTCTCTTTTGACAAGATCTGGTGGGCGTCAGTAGTGGCGGAGCTAGAGCGTCGAGCAGGAGATCAGAATGGAAAACAAAGGAAAAAAAAAAAGGCGACCGTTTGCGAGGAGTTCACGGCCGAGCCGTTTTATTTCAAAGACAAAAGCATCGACCAAACCTAAAAGAAGCACATTGATGATGATGATGATGATGATGACTCCGTGGATGGAAAGCATTGACGCGGCAGTAGAAGACGTGGGGGGGGGGAATCTAGATGGCTGAGGAGGAAGTGGTGCCCGTTTGGAAAGCAGCTCTCTACACTTACAAGACGAAAGGGATCGACCACGCTAAAAGAGCACATTGATGACGACGATGATCATCATCGATGATGATGAAGGTGAATCCAAGCTTGACGGCGAAATTGGAACCGCTGATGCGGCGGCTATGACGGTGTCATAAACGCGGAGCACAATCGAGCACGCACAGGCGGACGTTCGATCGGACGACGGAGAGTGCCCCGAGTCCAATGCATATTCATCGGAGGAGTGTGTACAGTCTGCTACTTGCTATTTATTCCCCGGAAAAAAAGGAAAGTGAAACGTGTAACGTTTGCACACGAAACGGACAAAGTGAAAGTAAACTTGTGCGAGTCCAGCGGCGTCTCCTTGCACGCAGGAGAGCGTTATAAAAAGAAAAACTGTATTTGAAACATCCACATAATTATAAGTAGTACCACAGTTGCACACATTTGTAAATAGTTTGCGAAATTGTTTTGTCAAATTGTTACACTGTTGAATGGAAATAAACGTAGGTGTTTGTGGCATCATTCATGGACAAAAAGAAGTGTACAATTCACTGGAGTGCATGAAATAACATCGTTTCACAAAAAGCCCTTTTTCTTCGTTTTTTGTTTCAAAACAGAGAATTTCGGTGAAAGTAACCATTCTCTATTGTTGATTACTGAAGAACGGAATAAGGTAGAAACAAACTCTTTTTTTTCTGATGAAAGATGAGAGTCCAATCTTTCATTTGGTAGTATGTGTGTTTCCATAGTCCAAACACAACATTTTCTGTGGACCTTGAAAGATCAGTCAAAATGCTTAAATCGGCTGGCACTGGCGACAACCCGTTTCTGAAAACGTCTGGCAGTGAAAGAGTTAAAAAAATGCCAGTAGGTGACGCTGTCAGTACGAATATAAGTTCGTAGATGTAATCAGACCTGGGCTCTCATGAAATGTGTGAAATTTTGAGAAGATAGGATCATCTGGGTCAAGTTAATGCAGCTTTTATTGTCACGGTGAATCATCAGACTTTGTGGCACCGTAACGGCCACGCCCTTTGGCGAAAAATTACAATATTCGGTGTTGGGCATGATCAACTGAATCTCTCAAACGGGCTCGGCACAATAGATAAAAATGTAAAGTATGCCATTTCTTGTCACCACTAGGTGGCGCTACCGAATATTATCATATAGATGTTTTCGGGCTGTGGCTATGCATGAAAAGTTTGGGATTTTTTGGAGCTTGTACAGCGGAGTTATTAAGCATATCCTTTTTTTTGATGAAGGAAATATTAAAGGCAAAATTTGAGGCCCCGCCCCCGTCATATAGTATTTCAAAAAGTCACGATTTTTTCCACAGATTTTGTCCCACAGTTTGAGATGATACATACCAAGTTAGAAGTAAATCAGATGAAAACGGTTGGCAAATGGGCAAAAAGAATGACCACAGTGAATGTGCAAAAATGGGCCAAAATTGGACATTCAAAAATTCATAGCTCACTTTCTGTACAATTTAGGATATGGCTTCCACTGACATTTTTGTGTGTCTCGGGGCGCTTCACGTGCCTGCCAATTTTTTTAGTTGGTCAAATGTGCAGGGATTGGTGCATATACTGTATTTCCATGCTAGGGGGCGCTATATGTTATGTTGTTATGGCAACTTTATAATATCACATTTTTCGCCGAGCCCGAGGAGTGTGCAAAGTTTGGTGAGTTTTCGTAAATGTTTAGGTCCCCAAAAATTTGATTGTTTACAAATAATAATAATAATAATAATTCTTACAAAAACAAGAGGGACCTCGCAGGGACAGTACAGTATACGGAAATATTGTACCTGGTAGTGAAGTCATCATTAGATGTCTGTTCCAAGTTTGGTCCGTTCAGGCCACATACTTCCTCCTATAATAGAGCAAAGTTAATGTGTTTAATAAAAGATTCTTTCAAAATATCAACTTAAATGAAAATCCATCCATCCATCATCTGAAGCGCTTATCCTCATGAGGGTCACAGGCATGCTGGAGTCTGTCCCAGCTGTCTTTGTGCAGGAGGCGGGGTACACCCTGAACTGGTTGCCATACCATACAATCCTGTTTCCACTTCATCTTGCTTGTTTAGCCAGGTAGGCCATCAGCCATGAAGCAAAATGTGCCATGAATCAAAAATGTGGCTAGAGAGAGGATGGTGGCTGGTATTTTGTTTTTTCTTGACGGTAATACCCCTAGGTATACTGAGCTAAAAGTTCTTCATTGAGATCCTTGCAATTGTTTTTTTACACTAGCCATATGAACATACAATGATAGGGTAAAAATCTAATATTTTGATGTCTCTTAGCATGTTTAGACCCCTATATCTCCTGATCAGGTGGTTGCTATTCCTTGAAACTTGGTGAAAAGATAAACAGTGATACTTTGCACAAAATGATGTAATGTGAGCTCTGTCCCATAACTTTAAAGGTCATACGGCTGCGCAAAAGAAAAAACATACTTTATTCAGTAACTGTTCATGCTGTGTACAATGGAATTTTAAGTTAGGTTTAAAGCAATGAAAAGCAAGATTGAGTTTTGGTTGATTACGTCGGCAGCCGACACAATATGGACAAAAGCAGCATTGCTTTTCCTTGAATGAAGACCACAGTTCCCATGAGCAACGCATGTCGTCGTGAAATCCGGATGTGCCAGGCACCCGCAGTTGGACTGAATCACTCGTAAACAAGAAAGCACACAATAACTTTTGAGTGTTAAACATTTTAGTTTCGTGTGATGTCATCCAGCCCCCCGTTTAGTTCAGATTGGAGCCGAAATGGTGCCAATCGTTTGTGCTGTTAAAATTTTTGTTTGTGCTGCGACGGTTTTATATATATGATATGGCATATATAATTAATGAAGACGCAGTGTATTGGATACTATCTATTGAGAAGGTGCGTCTCATGGTAGCCTACCACACTCAGTGAAGTTTTGTGTGATCACGTCACGGCGTTTGTGCTGTACTATTAACCATGCACCTGTGGAAGAAGATGGAACACGCCGTTTGGAGAAAGAAACCTTCAAATATGTGGTAACTTGAACAAGAGTCGGCCCAACAACTGGAAGGAGCAGATCGAAGTCTCAATTGTATGCCGTGATTGCCTCAAAACATTGTGCAACAAATACCTTCATTTTTGTCCATGCCTTTCTCATGAATTTGTTTTAGTAAAACAATTCTGTTAAACAGAATTCAGAAGTCAGATTTTCATTAACTTATTACATATGCTTTTTCTTTCATACCGACAATTTTGTCCATGTTAATTTGATCAAGAGTACTTAATAAACTCATTTTTACAAGTCATTCCTTCATTTTCTATGCTGTTTGCACATAGTTTAAAATTGTTCACCCATCTTAACCCCGACCACCCCACCCCCTAAAAAAATACTTCAAATGGACACAACAGTCGACCTTGAGAAGTTATGCTGACAAGATAAATATTATTTTATTTTTCCACAATAACAAACCAGCACAAATAAAAGAGACTATTTCCATCAAATTTTGCGTGGGTTGGGGGGCCAACCTCACGCACGTTTAATCCTGTACTGTGCTTTTATCCAGATAGGCTCCCTTTTTATTATTCTTAATTTTTGTTTTTAACTCTCCTCAAACAAAAATCGTAACTATTTGGGTTGCTTTGCAGCTTCTCCATTATAACAGTAATCGTGTGTCGACGTTCGACTCGACTTCAGTCTTTGGAACGAATGGGTTAAGGAGAGAACTAGGGGGGCTTTAAAGATTGAGACAACAATGAACACACAGATGTCATTATATTAGAATACAATATGACTGGGAGGGAGGGGGGGCTTTGATCTGATGTAGATAGCATGCAATACATTTCATTCATTACATTCATTGACATCACAAAGTGAAGGCTGCTCACACAGGTGGCACTCAAAAGAATTCCAAAGTTTTGATCATTGAAGGTGTCAATTAGAAATCACGTTCAAGAGCCATGAAGGAACTTTTGAAGATGTCACTTTAAAGCATGAGTGTTAGTGTCTTTTTTTCCATAAAACCCACTTTTGGAACGGCATCCCGTGAAAATCTGCAACACAGTCAGGGATTTACATACATCAGGACCGAGGATTGACAATATTGGTGTCTAGGGAGGAACGATTTGCTTGACAGACAAGTGGTCCAGTGCTGTACAGTAGATAATCCTCATGCTTTCTTGAGGTTGAGGAACAGCAACGTTACCTTCAGTTTCTAAATATGTGTCTGTTTCAGTTGATGCAATATTTCCAATGAGGTCTCGGGCTTCCAGATGAGCACAAAACACCATTTGGCATTTGTTGCAGCGGGAAGTCATGTAGAACTGCAACGGGATAATCACATAGTCTCCTCTTGAGTTGGTCTGGGCTGCGGTGAAATAATAAATATTTAAGAGTTGGCATGGCATAAGTTAGACCAGAGGTGGGCAATCTCGGTCCTCGAGGGCCGAAGTCCTGCATGTTTTGGAGGTTTCTCACTTCCAACACAAGCTGATTCCAATCAACAGGATCGTTATCAGGCTTATGCAGAGCTTGCTGATGAGCTGATCATATATCAGCTGTGTTGGAGAAGGGCAACATGCAAAACCTGCAGGACTCTGGCCCTCGATGCCCACCTCTGATTAGACTATGTTGAAACTGACAAAATGCTTCAGTGTCATGCCAGCAATTTATCACAGGTCCATATTAACTCATTTACCGGTAGTTTACATAGAGATAAAAAAAATACCAAAAAACTACCCACACAAATAAAAAATAAAAAAACTGTGTAGACATTACCATTGCATTGTCAAACAGACAGTCATTTTCAACACTTTTGAATGGTCAATCATTTGTAATAAATAAGTAAAATGAATACTCAAGTTTTAAATATGAATAGATTCTCACCAATAGCCAGAAGTATTTCATTCTTTCAGTCAGCACAAACTGGACACACAGTTTGAGCAGCTTTGTCCTACGCAGAATCTCCTGTCCAATGATGACTTGCTGGTCAACCACATCTGAGCACAGTATGATGCTTCATAATTGTTGTGAGGAATGACCTGTAACTTTAGTGTCCTTTGTTTTAAAGGTCTTTATAGTATGAAAATGCACTTTAATTGGAGGTATGTTCACTATGACATCAGCTAAACTGCAGAAGTGGGCGCGTCAATGAATTTTGAGCGTCTGGAATGTTGTGGACGCATGCGCGAGATGCTGTGATTATCGCGAGACCTACAGCGAGACCGGGACACCCCAACATGGCAGCGCCCTGCTGCTAAGATAGAACTAGCTCTATTATGCTAAACTAATTCGAGTTTAACCATCATATATCTTGGCTTTTCTCTTTTCTCTTTCATCCGACAGATTTGGAATACCATCCAACGTGGAGGACCTCGAACGCTTCATTGACGGTTATTTTTACAACTGCGCGATGGAGGACTCTTCCGTCGAGAAACCGTCTAAGAAACCCTCTAAAAAGAGAAAGAATGACTCAGCGACGGACACGGACGACCTAACTACTACGGAGGTCTCGGTCAGTATGCTGGAGTCCATAAATAAAAAGTTAGAGGTCCTCTCCCTAATCTGCGAGGAGGTGAAAGGATTTAAGGTAAGTATGGAATTCTTCAGCCAACAAATAAATGATCTCCAACGCAACAATGCCGAGATACACGCTACACTCGTGACTGTTTCAGCCGAGTTAGAAACCATTAAAAAGGAAAATAAAATGCTAAAAGAAACTATTCTGGATGTTCAATCCCGTAGCATGCAGGATAATTTAATATTCTCAGGTATATCCGAGAACACCTCTGACAATACAGAGGTTGAGATAAAAAAATTTATGACGACATTGTTAAAAATTCCTCAGGAGACGGTAAATAACATCTCCTTTCACCGGGTACATCGGCTTGGAGCCCGTAGGGGCAATAGACCCCGTCCTATTATCGCCAAATTTGAGCATTTTAAACAAAAAGTATTTGTTAAAAGTAAAGGACGGGAGCTTAAAGGGACCTCATTCGGAATGAATGACCAATTCCCTAGAGAGATTAATGAGCGGCGAAAGGTACTGTTTCCTATAATGAAACAAAATAGGCAGGAGGGTAAACGGACTATGATGGTCGTTGATAAACTATACATCGATGGCCAACTATTCCGGAACCCCAACTCCACTCCCTGGCTGTTCTAATTAGCATCGATGGAACTAAACTTTGTTTGATTATTAGATGTATACGTATACATATACATATACATATAATGTATATGTGGTTATAAAACCTAAAATATGAATACTCATTATGTTTACGCTATATTATAAATATAATAATAATACATAACTATATCTAAAAGTAGATTTAAACAAAAACAAAAAAATCTCGCTTGGGTTACCAGTTACTGGTGTATTATAATGTTGTTTAACTCCCCACTAACGTCCTTCACTTTCACATCCCTACCCGTTTTTTCACTGTTATATTTACTTACACATTTCCTTATATTTTACACAAATTATATAAATCACCTAACTACTTTGATTCTATCCTATAACATGCCAGTATTGACAAATGGCCTATGCAGATATTTACACAGGACTGAGCCTATATTGTTTGTATGCATAAATTAGTTCTGGTTTCCTGGAATGTTTGTGGCGCTCGCTCACAGGCAAAAAGAATAAAAACTTTAGACCATCTCTTAAAATTAAAAGCAGATATTTGCCTCCTGCAAGAAACCCACCTACAAAAATCTGAAGAAAAATTACTTATTGATAAGAATTTTAGCCAAGCATACTCTGCCCCTTATAACAGCAGACAAAGAGGAGTCTGTATACTCATACATAAGAATTTACTCTTTACTCTAAATAATACAATAACAGACCCAGAGGGCCGATACATTATTATTCAGATAACTATATTTAATAAGATATATACACTTGGCAATTTATATGCCCCTAATAATGATGATCCGGCCTTTTTCCATGAATTTTTCTCTCAGCTGTTTGATTTAGCAGCGAACTCTACTATTATTATTGGAGGAGACTTTAACACAGTCTTAAATCCATTAATAGACCGTTCTAATAACACAACATGTATAAGGCGATTACAATCTACTAAAGTAATAGGGGAATATATGGATGATTTTGGCCTCGTCGACAGCTGGAGACTTAAAAACCCAAATAAGAAGGAATTTACCTTCTTTTCCGCTGTACACCGGTCTTTTTCAAGAATTGATTATTTTCTTACAAATAACTCTATTGCTGATAAGACTGTTACAAAAATACATCCTATTATTATTAGCGACCACGCACCAGTCTCACTTTCCCTACAAGTTGATTTTACCTTTAAACCACCACCAACATGGCGTTTTAACATCTCTCTGCTAAACGATGCAGAGTTTGATAAAATTATAAGGAAAGAGTGGGCAGACTTTTTGGAAATAAATGACTCTCCAGGCCTATCGCCATCTCTTCTCTGGGAAGCTGGGAAAGCAGTAATTAGAGGTAAAATTATATCATATTCATCTTATAAAAAGAAACAGGATCAAAAATTTGAAAATGACTTGGAAGATAAAATTAAACAACTGACGGATGAGTACGCAATAAACCCAAATGACCAAATATGGACTGACTTACAAAATACAAAAATACAGTTAGACGATATGCTAACTAAAAAGACAGAGTTTATAATACAACAATTGAGATACAACAACTTTGAATATAATAACAAATCAGGTAAATTTCTTGCAAACCAACTTCAACGCAATCGGGAAAAATCTCTTATAACGGCTATTAAAGGGACAACTGGTGAATGTACACAATCACCAGAAGAAATTAATCAAATTTTTTATAACTATTATCGCAACCTATACTCAGAAACTAACAAACCTAACCCTGAGCATATTGAGGCATTCCTCAGTAGCTTAAATATGCCTCAGTTAACTACTGAATATAAAGATATGTTAGAAGCGCCACTTACTATAAACGAGTTGTACAGTGCTCTAGATAGTATGCCTAATGGCAAGGCACCTGGCCCAGATGGTTATCCGGCTATATTTTTTAAGCACTACTGGTTAATGCTTGCTCCGCTATTCTTAAGAGTAGTAACAGAAATTAAAACTAATGGTTACATACGTCCACACATGAATACAGCAGCAATTAAACTTTTATTAAAGCCAGAAAAAGACCCCACCCTTCCATCAAGTTACCGTCCGATTTCACTAATTAACACTGATATCAAAATTATTACTAAGGCTTTCACATCTAGATTAGAAACAGTAATCTCGACAATTATTCATAACGACCAAACAGGCTTTATTAAAGATCGCCACTCTACTAATAATATTAGGAGGCTCTTTAACCTTATTAGCATGTCACAGCGGCATGATAAGAAGGCAGTTATTATATCGTTGGATGCAGAAAAAGCTTTTGACAAAGTTAACTGGTCCTTCCTCTTTGCTGTTTTAAATAAATTTGGCTTTGGGAAATCATTTATCCACTGGGTGTCAGTATTATATGATTCTCCCAAAGCTACAGTTACTACTAACGGGATTATATCTAAGAGCTTTATTTTACAGAGAGGCACAAGACAGGGATGCCCACTATCCCCTTTATTATTTGCAATATTTATCGAGCCACTTGCAATAGCCATACGCCAGGAAAGAAGGATTCAAGGAATTCACTCTGGGGTAACAGAACATAAAATTAATCTATATGCCGATGATATTTTACTTTATCTAGAAAACCCGGCGATTTCGTTAGGGGAAGTATTTAACTTAATAACTAAATTCTCACAGTTGTCAGATTATTCTATTAACTGGACAAAATCAACACTTCTACCTATTACAGAAAATTCATGGAACCCTGCAAGCCAGGACCCACATTACTCATTTCCTATAGGTAATTTAAAATACTTAGGCATAAAAATCTCACCTAAATTAACTGATTTAATTCATTTAAATTTTTCTCCACTTCTGGATAACATTCATAGTGACTTGGAACGCTGGAATAATCTTCCTATTTCTTTAATAGGACGAATAGCCACCGTTAAAATGAAAGTTTTACCTAAAATAAACTATTTTTTCTCAATGATTCCATTTAAACCTACGGCTAAATGGTTCCAGTTGTTGGACTCAGCCGTTACAAAATTTTACTGGAAAAAAAAAAAAGCAAAGATTAGTCTATCTACTCTTCAGAAAAGTAAATCCAAAGGTGGCCTAGAGGCACCAAATTTTATGTACTACTATATAGCTAACCAGCTACAATATATCGTTCTATGGGCACAACCCAACAGAGATACTAACTGTTGGCTGGAACTAGAACAGAAGGATTGTAATAACCTCAGACTTCTAGATTTACTCTTTATTACAACATCGATTAAGCGACATAATTGTTTTAAAAACCCAATGATCTCCGCCACCCTGACTGCTTGGTGGAAGGCATTAGAAATTACAAAAGCCCAAGTGGAGCCCTGTGGGCTTTCTCCCCTATGGCATAACCCTGACTTTCGAATTAACAACCAAACGTTTTATTTAGGTGTGTGGGAGCAGAAAGGAATCACACATCTTCACCATCTCTTCTCAGATAATATGTTTATATCATATACATCTTTGCTCCAAAAATACAAAATAACAAACGGAAATTTTTTACATTATCTGCAAGTTAAAAATATGATAAAGAAACAAATTCCAACACTTCAGGGTACGCTCCAACCGCCTGTTTTAGCTAAAGATATTACCAAGCTTTCTCCGACAACAACAAAAAAACTCTCAAAAATATATAAGTTACTTTCATATACTGATAAAATGTCTTTACCCATCTCGAAATGGGAGACAGACTTGTCTATAGCTCCGGAATCTGACTTTTGGATTCAAGTTTGTGAAAACGCATTTAAAATGACAAAACACACAAATTTACAACTTATCCAATAGAAAATTATTCATAGAACATACATTACTAAATATATGATGAAGAAAATGGGACTCTCAGACTCCGACATTTGTCTCCAGTGTTTACAAAACACTACAGACACTTATTTTCATGCTTTATGGTTATGCACCCCGGTTATGTATTTCTGGACTAAAGTCTTAGAAAAACTTTCCGCTATCTTGGACTATAGGATACCTTTATCTCCAAACTTGTGTTTGCTAGGTGACCTAACAACAACTGACCTACCACATAAACAATTTCAATCTACACTTGTAGCCCTTACTATCGCTAAAAAAACAATTCTTGTTAACTGGAAAAATAAACAAACTCTGAATATCGACCAATGGTCTAACCTCCTCATAAATCACATTTTAATGGAAAAAATATCGGCCTCAAATAAAAAACAAATATCAAAATTCATAGAAATATGGTCTACGTATATAGAATATTTTAACCTAATTCTGGTTATTTAATTCTGCCTGTTAGCGAGAGCCACCACATCGTGATAACTTACATTGATGTCTCTGCATTTGGCAGTTTGTTACTAATGGTTGTGTTTTTATAGTCAGGAACCCAGTTGCTGCCAACAGGATCGAACAGATTCACCTCCAATGGGCACTAAAGGCTAATATTCGGATTCACTGCATGCCAGGGGACTAACGCTACAGGTGCTGTCCCCCCTGGCTGGGCGTGGGCGGGTCTGCCCCTCTGTTGGCTGCTGGGTGGCGGCTGCGTCTTGGTCGTTCCCTGGGTCTCGTGGTGGGTGCTGTGTTGCGGGGCTCTCCCTGGTGTCCGGGGCGGCGCCGCCCCGGCGCGGTCCGTCGCTCTGGGTCCGGCGACGCGGGTCGGGGCCTGTGGGCCGCCGGGGTGCCCCGTGGTTCCCTCTCCCCTCCCCCTTCCTCCCCCTTGCTTCCTCTCCCTCTTCACCTCTCCCCGCCCGTCCTCCGCCTCCCTGTCCCTTCTCCCTCGTCGCCCTTCCTCCTCCTCTCCCCCTCTCTCTGCGGCCCTGCTGCTGCCTCCTGCCCTTCCTGTCGTCTCCTTCCCCCGTCCCCTCCCCCTCCCCTGTCCGCCCTCCTCCCCCTCCCCTAGGCCGGGGGTTCCGTCCGTGGCCCGGGTCTCGGCGCTCCGGGGGCCGGGGGAGTGGGCGGGATTGGTGTTGTGCCCGCCCCGCTCCGGTGGGCCTCCGGGCACTTCGGGCGGGCCCCGGTATCCGGGGGGCAAGCCCCGCCGGGGTCCCGGTGGGGTGGGTGGGGGTTTTGGTGGGCGGGTGCGCCTCCCCGCCCCCGCCCGGTTGGGGGGGGCCCAGCTGGTCGCTCCTCTTAACTCACTGCACTAGTTTTGCACAATACATTTTAGGGCACATAACACACTTTGGGGGGGAGTGGGGTGGGGTGGAGACACCGTCCCCTCGCTCCCCTCCAAATTTTAATGCACCACACAACTGGGGGGGGGGGGGGGGGGGGCATCGGTTGGGGCGGCCGCGGTATGAAGCAGTGCTGCGGTCGCCTGTCTGTGTGCACCCCCCCCCCCCCATTAATTTATTTTAATGCACCACATACGCTCATTGACATGCCTGGGGGGCGGATGGATCGGAGCAGGGGGGGATATCATTTCCCTCTGCTCCGGTTCACCTGCCCCCAATTTTAATGCACCACACACACACACTTATGTATATACACTGGGTGGGGTCACACACACGGTTTAGGGGTAGAGTTCGCCAGTCGGCGAGCTGGCGAACTTAGTAACAGGGTTAGTTTTTCACTTAGATCGTTGGGGTGACGACCGGGGCCTCTCCCCGCTGGGCCTGGGGTTCGGGGATGCCGCCCGTCCTCCGGTGCCCCCATCTCCCCTTCTGCCCCTGGTGTTCCGTCCCTCCGCGTGGTGGGGTGGGCGCGGGTGCCCTCTCCGCTCCGCTGCCCGGCCCCCTCTTCGGCGCGGATGCCTGGGTGCGGTGTGTCCCCGGGGTCCGGGGTCGGGGGCTGGGGGGCTGTCGGTTGGTGGGGGTGGGGGCGGGGGGCGGGGGCGGCTTGGTTGGTGGGGGGGTGGTGGTGGGGGTGCCGGGGTGGGGGGTGCTGGGGTGGGGAGGGTGTCTGGGGATTTGGGGACCTGGGGGCGGTTGGGGCTGGGTTGGGGTGGGTGGCGGGGGTGGGGGGGCGGGGGGGTCGCGGGGGGAGCGGGGGTTGTGGGCCGGTGGGGTGCCTGGTGGGCCTGCAGTGCCCCGTCCTGCTGCGTTGGGTTGGGGGCGCGGGCCGCGTTGGGGTGGGGGGCGCTCCTGCTCCGGGGTTTGCTCTCCGGCCGGTGGCCCCTGCGGGGCCCGGGGGTCGTCCTTTGGCGCGGCCGCGGCCTGGGGGGCCCTGAGGTGTTGCGCTTGCTCTGTCCTGGCGGGGGTCGACGGCTCCCCTCTTTGGTGGAGATTTTCATGCATGCTAGATCCACCACACCAGCATCTATCGAGACTCAGACACAACTTGTTTCTCCCTCAGGTCATTGATTCGGTGGAGGCTGGTGTCTGTGGATCTCACTCTGCTTCGTCTGTCCTTTCTACCTTTCCTCAGTTTCTCCTTTGGGCCCTTGAGGTTTCCCTGATTTGTTGGAGTTTGGATGTCTTTGGGGTTGGTGAAGGTTAGTGGCCCGGTGGGTGGTGTCTGGTCGGTGCTGGGCTTCGCTTTTCTTTCTTTTCTTTGGTCCCCCTTTGGGTCTCCTGGCGGCCCCACGACTCTGGCTGGATTTTGAAGTGTTCGGTTTAGGTGAACGGTATGGGAATTCTTATTTATTTTTATTTTTTTTTCGCACGCACGCACGCACGCACACACACACACACGCACGCACACACGCACACACGCACACACACACATAAAAAAAAAAAAAAAAAAAAGGGAGAACAATGATGATGACATTTCAAATGATCAATACTGAGATCTCCCCAAAAAAAAAAAAAAAAAAAAAAAAAGAAAAAAAAAAAAAAAAAAGAAAAGTTGAATAATATGAGACCTTTAACTTGAATAAATCTGCAGTAAAATACATATCTCTAAATCTACTCACAGTAAGAAGACTATTTTTATAAAGTGGTTAAGGAAGTGATGAGATACCCCCGGTATTCAAACACGTAAATAAAAATTACAAACAATGCAAAAATGTACAGTTTGCAGCAGGAGTATATCTTCAGTCGTGACCAGAGAACATGAACAAGAACATGACTCTCCCAAGCTTCCAGTTATTTCTATAACAAGAGTAATTGGAACGGATACGTTATTTTCACAAAAAAAGATTGATTAATTTTTGTTTTTTTATGACTTAATTTGGGGTTAACAAAAAAAGTGACCAAATCTGGTATGTCAAAATTATACATACATACAAATGGGATAATGAAGAAGGATGATTACCTTCCTATTTTGTTTTTAGAATTCTTTTAAAAATCATCACCTCAAAGTTTGGGTTTTGGGCACTGTTTGGGTGTTCCAACAGCACAATGACCCAAACACACATCATGGTAATGGAATAGCTAAATCAAACTAGAATTAAGGTTTTACAATGACCCTCCCAAAGTCCTGACTTATTAAACCCAATTGAGAACATGTGGACAATGCTAAAGAAAGTCCCTGTCAGCAAGCCAACAAATTTAACTGAACTGCACCAATTCTGTCAAGAGGAGTGGTCAAAGATTCAACCAGAAGCTTACCAGAATCTTGCGGATGGCTACCAAAAGCGCCTAATTGAAGTGAACATGGCCAAGAGCCATGTAACCAAAAATTTGCATTGCTGTACGTATATTTTTGACCCAACAGATTTGCTCTTTTTTTTTTGTTAAACCCGAATAAAGTCATAAAAGAACAAAAAAATCCCGAATCTTTTTCAGTGACAAGAAAGTATCAGTTACAATTATTCTATAAGAGAAGAATCAGAGTTATAGAAATAACTGGAAGCTCGGGAGTCATGACATTATGTTCTTTACAAGTGTATGTAAACTTTTGATCATGACTGGACAATCATAAATTCATATGGTGTGGACAAAGTTGGGTTTTAAAACTATAGTTATGCCTACTACATTTGTACTGTACTGTAATGGGAAATGTATAATCTGATTATGAGTATTATTACTGTGGAGAAATCAAAATAGATGGGTACACCTGAAGTTGCTGTCTCTGCTTTACATAAGTGATCAACAGTTTTCTTCGATTGGTCATAGCATTCAACTTCATCCTGACTGCACTTCTCCATGGCATGCCGGTTTTCAGCCACTTTGAGCCAATAAATTGCCAGTAGCATGAACCCAGTAAGATTATGAACCCTCACAGTCTAAAGTTCATAGCGATGTGCATCAACCAGTAGTCTATTGTTGTGTGTCGTGTCATTCTGCAAGTATCCAGAGTCAACCATTTATCAGCGCACTGATGACATTTCTCCCAGTACAGAGGAGAAATCACCAGATCCATGATGAATAATACACTCACATGTCATTTTCGGCTCATTTGTGTCGGAAAAAAGCAACGCAAATGGGAAAGATGACGCGACTACCGGCTTGCGGAGGCAGCCATGTATGTTTACATGAATAAGCCGATGCTTTGACTGGTCGGAGTGCCGTCACATGACCATCAGTGACGCATCACACTAGCTGTAAAATAGATTTTAATGTCAAATCACACAAAAACTGCAGGATTACGTGTGGAGAACTTTTGGCAGTAGAGTGCAATTATAATGTACTTTCGAAGAGTGCAAAATGTGGTTGGCCCCCCAATGTGTGGAACGAAGGTGAACGATAAGTGGCCTTGGCTGATGGCCTAAGGGTCAAACGGGTTCTATCAGACCTCCCAC
>NC_135440.1:2284731-2289731 GCF_051991255.1 Vanacampus margaritifer | reverse complement strand
CTCAACAGATGACGTCAGCCTCAACATTGAAGATCACATTCAGCTTTCAATTCATCTTCTGAGGCATAAGCCAAAGTTTGGTTATTTTATTGTTGCTCCTTGTGGTGTTTTCTTGCTTAAATTAGGTCATATTACCACTAGGGCTGGGCAATAAATCGATAAAAAAATATATATATAACCGAGTTTTTTTTCCCCTTCGTTGCACTGCGCCCATGGCTTTCGCCCCCTTGGGCTTCCGTAGCTATAGCTCTGCTAATCGTGTCCTCACACACTCCATACGGGAGGAACTCAACAACAGCAAACAAACTCCCGCTAAAAAAACAACAACAAACAGTGTACCATGTTACCGTGGAGGAGTCATTAACACAAGGAAGCACGTGTAACAAGAAAGGGACACAATAAGAGCGATCACCAAAGCGGACATGTTGCACCTCGCTAATAAGACTCGATTTCACCACTTGCTGAAAATGGGAGAAGCCAGGTATGTGCAACTCATGCTACCTAGCCGCAAGTATATTGCTCAAGTTTGTTTTGGCAGTGGTTATTTTGCCATGACTGGCAACTCAAATGCTAGCGATAGTTTTGCTCTTAACAGCTCCAATATCGGTCAATCGCCGGAGCGAGGAATCTTTAGCCTGCTGTATTTGGACATTTTACCCTGATTGCTTATAGACATTTACAAGCTTTTGTGAATAGCACAAATGTGCACATTTATGTTGCTGCGTGGTCGCAACATGTACGCTATCTCGTCAAGACAGACTCGCTTTGTAAGCACTTACCGGTATGAAAGACAAGCTTACTTTCACTCGCCGTACCTGTGACTCTTATCAGCCTCTGTGTCGTCTGCGACAAAATCATGATGAAATGTAGTATAGTGGGCTGGTAATGCTGATAAGAGCCTATTTTCAGTGACAAAACAAATTTGAAAGTGAAAGGAGCTCTATAGGATGGGGTGAACTTAGTGAAGCGGACTAATCACGGTAAAATAGCCGATTTACGGCATGCCAAGACTTTCTTACTCCGGGAAAACAGTGGGAAATTTGATTTAATAATTTTGTGTCAATTAAAAGATTATTTGCCATATGATGTGGCCTGTGATAAGTGCTTCATTGATAACTCACCATGAATGTTATATCTCAAATGCTTTTGGTCACATGAAGAAAATAAAAATGTGAAGTTTTTTTTTTCTCCCACCACCCCACCCCAAGTAATACACGATCGAGGGACACTACACTATTGTATTTACTAGTAAATATAGTGAGGATTTTGGGGCCTGGTGTCATGGTGACTCTTTTGAGAGGACCATCACGATAATTTTTAATTTCATATTTCATAGCTCATTTTTATGTTCAAGTCATCCCACTTAAAAGCGGTGTGTAACGGCGTTGTATGAAATTGAGAACATCGACAAGCGATCAAAACATCAAATTAGTATTGACAATACATTACATTAGCCTACATTACATACAAGGCACTGGCGCATGGCATAACTTTTAATTCCCGACTCGCTGTGAGTGACGGAGCAGAGTGAGTGACAGCCTTCAGCTGCTCGCCCGAGTTCGCCCCTTGTCATTGGACATTTAGTGTGTGAACGTAGTCATTTCAATTAAAAGTAGAAACCGATTCATTAAGAAAGAGATCCCGAAATTGAAGATTATCTCTGTCTATTTAGATTACAATTCGCCGGTCCGGACATAGCTTCTGCTCCAAGGTAAGATGATTGTTCTGTTCACTTTCGTGCTGAATGGTGTATTTCAACTTTTTTTGTTGTTGCTGTGTCCATCCATCCATCCATTAGCAGATCCGCTGATCCTCACAACATTTACAGTGCTGCTCAAAAGTTTGTGAACCTCTTGATCAATTTGGACTTTCCAATTGTTTCAACCTGGTTTTGTTGTTCAATCTAAACCATTACATTTTATATGAAATAACAGGTTTATCAATTCAATGCATTGTTTTTTTTTTTAAATCAAATGTGTAGTCAAAACTTAATTAAAAATATTTTTGGGTCAATTCATGTAGGTGCAAAAGTAAGTGAACCCTGTGCTGCATTGCTTAAAACAAGCAGTCAAGTAGGATCAGGTAGGACAAATTGGTTGCTAAACTAACCACTGAAATGGACCAATGAAATGAGAGGTTTGGCAAAGAAATTGTGCATCACTGACTGAAACAGAGACAAAACCCTATCACTTTAGTCTTACCCAGGTGAACCCATACAGGTCAGTCATGCTGAGAGGAAGATAAATCTCAGGGGACCTCAGGAAGTGGGTAGTGACAGCACATCTGTCTGGGGTAAGCTATAAATATGGTTTGATCCACCTCGACCCCTTATCTCCTGCAGACGAGCAATATGTCTGTCTAGTCGAGTGAAATTAAGTGTTCCTTACTTACACCAGGATATGTGAAAGTTTTTTTACTTTCTATCACTCAACACCAACACATTATTTTCATTACTCCTCTTTTTTTGTTCCTCAATCATGGTGCTACTTCCTAAGTTCCTAATGAGGGAAACTTACTAACGTGTGTGGCGTGCATGCGTGCGTGTGCGTGCACATATGTGTGTGTGTGTGTGTGTGTGTGTGTGTGCGTGCATGTGTACTTGTACATATTACATTGAGAGGACCAAAATACGTCTTTAACCAACAGATTGAGAATATTTTTGTGAAGTGAGGACATTTTGGCCGGTCCTTACAACTCAAGACCTCTTTTTGAGGGTTAAGACTTGGTTTTAGAGTTTAGGTTTGAATTAGGTTATGGTTGAGGTTAGGGTAAGAAATGGGGGTAGGCAATCATTTTTGATGGTTGGGGTTAGGGGAAGGGGCTAGGAAATACATTATGTCTACGGATTTTCTCACAATTATATAAGTAATATATGTGTGGGACTCATGTGTATGCTTCAACAATCAGAAGAAAAGTCCATCGACAAGGCTTTCATAGAAGGCTTGCTAGGTAGATGCCTCTGCTCAAAAAAAAATATCAAAGCTGCCCATCTCAACTTTGCCAGAGAGTACCTGGACAAACCTGAAGCTTTTTTGAAGTCCTTTCTGTGGACAGATGAGTCCAAAATTGAACAGTTTGGTCACAACTAAAACAGTCACATTTGGTGAAAAGTCAATACTGCATACCGGCAAAAGAACCTTCTCCCTTACAGTGAAGCAGGGTGGTGAGAATGTTAAGTTCTAGGCTGGCTTTTCATCCTCAGGACCTGGACTACTCCACATAGTCCAGGGAATCATGAATTCAGAGGAATATTGTGAAATCCTGGATCATAACCTAAAGCCCTTCTTTATGAAGTTACAGCCTGGTAGAAGATGGATCATGCAACATGACAATAATCCAAAGCATCCCAGCAATACAACCAAGGAATGGCTAAACAACAACAAGATTCATGTTCTGGATGTGCCCAGTCAAAATCCTGACTTAAATTCTTTCAAAATACTGTGGCGGGAACTGAAGCCAGCAGTTTATGCTAGACGCCCTTTCAACCTTTCTCAATTGGCTGCATTTTGCAAGGAAGAGTGGCAAAAATCCCCCAAAGTAGATGTGAAAGTCTGATAAGTCACTAAACAAAGTGTTTGGATGAAGTTATCATTGCAAAAGGAGGTGCAATGTCTGATTAAGTGAGAGGTTCACATACTTTTGCACCCATGAAATCTTGAGTTTTTCTTAAATCAACTTTTGCTCAATAATTAATGACAGTCCATTATTTTCAATGTCAGCATTGTAGATTGACTATTATGATTATGACTAAACATTTAATAAGGTTATTTTAATATATTATACAAAAAATCTGACCATGCCTGCAGGGTTCACAAACTTTTGAGCACCACTGTAGACATTGTAATTTGTATAAACTACTGGTGACCATAGTTAAAATAGTGAAAGCTTGTGGCCATAATGTAACGAGCATTAGCTGCAGACCATGGAAAAAAATTTAAAAAAGCTACAGACCACGTAAAGTAAATTCAAATGATTAATTTGAACCCAATTATTCTCTTTGTTCACGTCTTCTCTTCCAACAGTTTTTTTTTTTGTGCTACATTTGAGTCCAACGTGGGTTCCACCTTAAAACTTATCGCACGGCAGGCTTTACGTTCTTGAAAAACAACTGCACAAGAAGCAAAGATAACATCAATTATTAATTTTTTATATTTACTGTTTAACTTAATTCCTTGTGTTGTTCATTGCACAGAACTTTGCTTCACACGTTATTTTTTGTATTAATTTATGTGTACTAATTATACTTTAATAATTGTAAAATGTTATACCTTTATTTTTACGATTCCTCTCTGGCTCATTTGTTTTAAATTTTAATTATTATTTGTCAAGTTTTATATACTGAAAAGTAATTGTTGAATTGATTTTTAAAGAGATTTTACTGCTAAACAATGAACATTTATTACCACCTAAATAAATATTTTTTTAAATAAAAAAAATAGAGAGCGAGAGAGAGAGAGAAAGAGAGAAAGACAGACAGACAGACAGAGTGAGAGTGAGAGTGAGAGAAAAAAAAAAATTGGCACTGTTGTGTACCGGTGTCATTTCCCTGGTACAGAGTATTGGAACAGAACCGGTTCAAATGTAAAAGGTCCCCATCCATAAATATAATTACAGTTGAGCCCCACAATTTGGGGCTGGCCCGCAAATAGCGAAAATCTGCGTATAATTAACGGCAATTGTTTTTAATAGGGATGAGCCGGATATTCGTACAACACGAGCAATTAACTTAAATAGGCTCATTTACACAACTTCGCAAGAAAAGCTCATCACCGGTGACAGACAGCATTAGTGGTTATTGAAACCTTGACTTTTTAAAATCACAGTAAATCGTCAAACTGTTTATTTGCCTAGGTACAGTGTGACCATATTTGCTAATGATGAATAGTTTTCATATTTCACAGTGACTCAAGATATGATATTAAAATATTTTCGTGTAACAATTTAGAACTGTTTGCAACAAGCAGCGGCTGGCAAAACAGGTCAATTATTTTATAAAACTT